>NW_022156833.1:0-193489 GCF_004353045.1 Thyridium curvatum | reverse complement strand
CCCCAGGCAGATTACCCCCCCCCCCCCCCCCCCCCTGGATCAATCCCAGCCAACCAACCAAACACCTTGCCCAGAAGGAAGGGGGGAGAGTGGCGGGCAGGCAAAAAGCAAATCAAACTGCACACATGGCTCTCTCGCTCAATCTCAATAAGGTCGGGCCTTTTTTTTTTTGTTATATAATGTCTTACTCATTGACCTCCCCTTTGGACCAACCGAATCACTTTCCTTCCTAGCCCGCCAAGGCGGCAAAGCGGCTTTTCTTTGACAACGCTCGAGATTTGCTCCCGTGCTGTCGGGTCAGACCTTCCCTGGGGAGGAAGAATAGGGAAGCAGGAGAAGAAGAAGAAGAAGAAGAAGAAAAACAGAGAACAGAAAGGGGAGGGGGGTGTTGATGGAGGGGCGTGTGTCGGAGGGATACTACTTGTACTATTTGGAAAACCGGTCAAGGGATGGATGGAGGATTTTGGATCTCACATGCTGACCCAAACGAGAAGAGAAAGGGGCAAGGGTAGGGGGTATCGCGTCGGATGACAGGTACATTGCACAAACTCGTTCCTTTTTTTTCTGACTTGCTCCCACAGCATTGGCAACACATACACACCGCCGATACAATACAGCATGGCAAGCTTCTACGCCCAAAAAGGCAGCATGCTCTCTCGAGTAAGATCACAGCGTATGCATGCGTAGCCTGGCTGGCTGCTGAGTGCGACAGGAGGATGAGGCCCCAAGGTGTGTGGCCCTACAGCTCTCCTCTGTGATCCATGTGCGCCCCCGTCCTGGTGTGTTGCACGATCCTACGTACTCTGTAGGTAACTACAAGACAGGCAACAGAGCTCTGAACTCGTAGCTGTAAGTTTACGTAAATCGGGAGCTGCAGCACAGACTACTTCACTGACCGGGGCGTTCGAACTGCACACAAACTGCACGGTCATCCCGCTCACCAATTTGCCTATATCCTCAATTCCCGCGGAACGATTCCATCGCTTCTCTCAGCAGGACGCTAGACTACGCTTGATTAGGACATCCGGTCGGCGGGGGCCGCCGAATCTGGGGTTTCTGTCCTTCTTCTTCTTTCCTTGTGTCTGGCTCTGGCTGCTGATAAGTGGCGCGTTTTACGACAAATCCAAGAAAAGCCACTTGCTGGTCTAGAGAGTCTTGGCTCTTGGGGACCAACAGGCAATAAATTGATAAAAGATGGACCCCTGTGCGACTTCTCGTTTACTCGTTCTGGAAGGCCCAGGATCGAGTATCTGTCCATCTGTCCTACTCCGTACATGACCTTTCGCAGGTCCACGTGCATAGAGAAAGAGTCCGTGCAACCTGTTTGCAACTCGCAATCCTTCCTGATAACCTGCTCTAACTCCGAGGTAAAGGACGCGAGCGCATCGAGTTGGAGAGCCCGTGACACAAGAGCGCTGCGGGCTGGTTGAGATCGAATACATTGCATGCTTTTCCAGCTTCTACGTGCCTCCATTTGAAAACGCTGTACTTTGCCGCTGAACAAGCCACTCGTAAAGAAAAAAAGTCGCAACACACAAAGTCACTCCCATGGCCCCTTCCAGGCTTTTTTATTTGGCCGTGCCGTAGTTTCAAACACACACAAAGACCGCGTGCAAACCTCAAGACGCAGGCTCCTCCACGATGCCCTCGCCCAGCTTCAGCTGCACGCCGACGCAGGCCCCCAGCGTGGCCTGCCTGTTGGCCCTGCGGCCAAAGTAGCGCGCGTCGCTGGCCTGCATGCGCTTGTTGAGGTGGGCCTGCCCGTCCGAGACGACGCCCTGGGCCACCCTGTCCCGGTAGCCCTGCGGGTCCAGGATCCCCATGAGCTTGTCCGTCAGGTAGTACCGGCCAAAGATGTCGGCCTCCTTGCGCACGGCGTCCTTCTGCACCAGCCGCCAGTACCACCGGCGGCCGAGGCCCGCCGTGATGCTGTCCCGCACCGCGACCTCGTCGACGAAGATCTGGCTGTGGGGCTGCTCCGCCGCCGGCCGCGGCGGCGGCGCCTGCCCGTTGGCCGTCGACTCGAGGATGTAGACGCTCCCCACGAAGCTGACGTGGTCGAGGCTGGTCCCGTTGGCGCCGGCCTCGGTGGTGTTGAAGATGGTGTTGACAAACATGACCTCCACGCCGGGCTCCTCCGGCCGCACCGACTTCTGGATCCGCAGGGCATCGCCGACGCGGATCTGCTCGGCGCCTAGGAAGACGCCTCCGTAGATGCTCCGGTCGGGCCCGATGCTCTGCCGCTTGTTAAACAGCGAAAAGGAGGCGTTGATCATGTTGGCAGCCATCTTGGAGGCCTCGAGCCCGACGACCTCTGGATTCTTGGACGGGTCGGCCCGGTATGCCTCGACCAGGCTCGGCCAGTCGACGTCGTTATAAGTCTTCGGAACCAGGTCGGGGATCGAGACGGCCGGCACGCTGAACGACAAGAACGGCCGCATCCCGCTGAACTGCTTCTCGACGCTGGCCGCTCTGAAGCAGGCGTGGTTGATCGGGGCTATGATGCACTTGTGATGTACCTTGTTTACGTGACTTGTATCCACGGACCAGACCACGCCCAACCGCCAGGCAGAACCCGAAACATACCACACCAACTCACCGCTGCGAAATACTTCTGTATTTCCGGTGATCATAACGCCAGTTGTCCCTGTCGGCGCAGGCTTTGTCGTGCTTTGCATCTGATGTGTACTTTCTGTAGCACCTGCAGCAGGTGCTGCTGCTTGAGCTGCTTGAGCTGTCTTCGCAGGCACGGGGATAGGGGACTGTGATGCCGCCAGAGGCGGCACGGCTTTATCGCCAGCTCCAACAGGCAAGGGCTTCGGCGGCACGGGAGCCTTGGCCTTCTTCGGCGGCGCGGGGTTGCATATCAGGCAGGAGCAGTCCTTTCTGTCTTGCGAGTCGCTCAGGAGCCACAGCAAATGGGGCCCGAACTCCTTGGGTGTTCGATAGGACAGCCTGATGCTCTTGGGGTGGCCGAAGACATGGATGTCCTTGCGAGACGAGGGCCCGGATGCCGAGCCTGCAGCGGTTTTCTTCTCGTAGTTGCGTACGAAGAAGTTGTAGCCCTCCGGCAGCTCAACCATGTACTCGTTCCCTGTTGATGTCAGTCATCAGCCTCGCTAGATACCTCGCCGCGACGATAAAAACACGCGCAGTCTAAAAAAAGAAAGGACTTACTGTCATCTGGCCTGCCGAGGTTGAACCTCAATAGTCTCCCGAGCGAGACTTTGAAGTTCCGCACCTTCGCATCGGAGTCGTCCAGCGGGCCCGCGACGGGCATGGCACTGCTCGCGTTGTTGATCTCCTCGGTGGTATATACGACTCCATCAGATCTGGCAACATGTATGGTAGTATACTGCACTGTCTGACCACTCGCCGCGAGGGGCTGAGCACTTCCAACAGCAACGGCTGCCATCGTGGACACCCCAAGGAGATGTAGACGAGCCCTTTATATCCCCAGGACCGGCGCTTCCGCCGAGCTTCCGCCGAGGCTGAGAAGAACCAGACCTAACGCAGGGCAAACCCAATTGAGAGCGGGAGTAGCGTGTATGGAGCTCTTCTGTCCTAAGTTATGATGAGGGAAGAACACGGATCTGGCTGTCCTCCTGCGGTGCAATGCAGAGTGGGTCTTGAGAGTTGTTCGAGAGCCTTTGAGAGCGTGGTCCAACAGCCAAATGTCTCCGCAAGGTTGGTTCAGAACTCGTCACCACTCGTGGACTTTCTCGTATGACTCTATGATGCCCGTAGGATTCCTGAAAGAGGAGGCCTCAATCCCATCTGCCGTCCAGAACCAAGGCCCTCCAAGGTCATGTAATGAGGAAGGCTCTCCCCACGGATGTTGTCTCCGAGTCAAAAACGGCTGCAATACCCCTGGGTTTTAGCTGAATCTCAGCCCTGGCGGCTCAAATTGGATATACGGCCGTTATATAGTAAGCTTGAGCAATTGGTTGTTTGAGGATATCCAGTGTGAAGAGAGTGTCGAGCTCGTTTAGTTAGAACGATCCGTTGTCAAGTCCACAACGGTCGTTGTTCTGCTTAGTCATCGAAGGCAACAAACACACTCGCAGCCTCGGATGGGGAACAGGGCTTCCAACATTTGGTATCTGCTTTCATGCCTTGCTGTTCAAGGTCGCATAATTAAGCCAAAAAAAAAAAAAAAGGGTTCGATGCAATTGCTAGAGGTTCGATTGCCTTTTCAAGTTCACATATGGTACGAGAGAGGTCATATTTATGATCTGGGTTCAAATAACTGAATGCTAGCGACGCCAGTCATGTAATGCAAGCAAGTGTATCCGAGATTTCATGGTTTTTTCTTCTTTTTCTTTGAATTGACGAAACCATACTAGGCTACGTTTCGTGTATGCGTGATGGGCTACCAAAAAGATACCAGGACCTTTTCATCTTCTGTGGACTTGGCCCACGTTGGCACGTACGTATTCCACATCCGAGATCAACATGGAGACAAGGACGCTGAGCTCAACAAATCCTCCCACGAAAGCTGCAAGCTATGTGTTCTAAACTGACCAAGTTGCACTGAGATGCGTCACGTTTGACGGACCTAACGACGCCAGAACGGGATTCCCGCAAACTCCCTGCTGCTATGTACGGTGACGGGACATTTGCTAAATGAATCGTTTGCCAAAACGCCGAAAGCCCTCCAGATCCGTGGTGAGGTATCATTCATCTGTCCAGGGCGAAATGCTAGTTGTTCCCGACTCCCACTGATGCTTGCAATGAATCAAACGCTGTCGAGGTGGCTATCGTGGCATGACGGGGGGGGAGGGTGACGTGATTGGACACAGCGTTCGCGATCAATCATCCCAACTCTTCTCGACCGTCTCGCGTACTCGTTTGGTGTACTCTTTCCGATTATCCTTATAAAGGTTGGAGGCTTCGACGTTGGCAGGCGAGCCGGTGTTGGGGTCGTTGAGAAGACTGGACACCATAAGACAGGCAGGTTAGTCTGATGGTCGGTCTTTCCTGGGCCAGTTTTGTTTTTCATCTAGAAAGCATGCGTACCTTTGAATGCTGGTCAGGATGGCGGCCACATCGTACGTTGGACTCCATCGGTTCTGGAGGATGTCGAGGCAGAGCTCGCCAGTGGCATAAACATTGGGGTGGAACATCTGGCTGATGAACTTGACGGACGGTGGCTTATTAGGGTACTGTTCCTCAAAGTGCATCACCAGACGAAATGTGCCATCCTCGAAAGGCGTGTCGGCTGGTCCTATTATCACAGCGTTCCTGCAGCCCAACACGATCAGATCAGCAAAGGGCGGCCAACAGGGACCGTACAGGGACGACGAACCACGTCATGACATTGTCGGGTACGGGGGATGCAGAGACGCCTGCTGGAGGATCGGTTTGCATGCGCTGCGGGCGGTCAGCATCTTGCAGTCAGCTTTCGTGGATGACCAAAGAGGTGCCTTACTTTGAAGTCACGCATCAGGCGGCGGCGCGCAGCGGTAGACATGGTGGCTTGTTCCTTGCGGATCGCAGTGACGTCTGATGGAGAGGAGAACTCTGGCGCTTGATCAAAAAGATGGGTTATCGACCCTCGACGGATGGATTCCCGATGTCTCGTGGAGCCCTTTTCTTGTAGGGGGATAAGGCAGAAAGAAGGAGGGTTGAGACGTAGAGAATCGTGTCACAGGGTCCGAGTGGCGGCGCTGTGATTTCACTGGATTTCACTGGCGCGCGCCCGCCACTCGCCGAACTGCGATTAATTAGCTACATTAGCTCATCACTACCTTAGGTACTTATCAACCAAAGGAGGCGACTGGACTTGCGGCAGTCCAAAGTCTTCTGGAACGGTGACACGTGACCGCCCTGTGGACTGAGTAAGGACCCTGAAAAACAGTGTACAGTACGTGCCACTAGGTGTATTAAGTGCCTACCGTCTTCACATGTCAAGGACAATCCAGTGTCGACAAGTCAATCCACGAAACACGAAACGAGACCTCAGGGGAATGACGTACATAGCAGAAGGTAGAGTGAAGCAACGGAATCTAGAGTGTTTATGGGACAGTTGGAGAATATTAGCTCTTTACAAGTACAAGTAAGTAGGGTCCTGCAATCCAGACGAATGGGGCACACTGCCGCGGTGTTCCCCCATAAAGCTGGAGTAGTTAGTTGGTGAGGGTCAGAGCTGGGGTTCAGTGCCGAAGGGGCGCCAGCGTCTGGTGCACGCTTACCGGCGGAATAGGCGCTTTCGCCGCGACTTTCCCCTCTTAAGCCGAGCCGAGGACCAACCCGGCCTACACCTTTGCCGTCCGCAAATATCTACGGAGTATAATCATCCTTTGAAACTCTGCCTCCCTTCTACTACATTTTCTAAAATCCTGGAGGACCATTTACTGTCGATCTCGAGAGCCGCCAACATTTTCGTATCTTTTTGCATAAACAGATTTGTCGTGTTCCTTTCCTTCCTTGTCGCGGCCATCCTAGCCGCCCCTCTAACTTGAGCAATGACGTTGCAACGCCTCCAGCCCGCCCTGAGAGGCGGCGCATTCTCCTCCCTCCGGACCGCAGCCCGCCAGACCCGTCAGTTCTCGTGCAGGACAGCATTGAGGCAAGAGATCCGCGACGCCTACATTTTGGGCGCCGCGCGGACGCCCACCGCCAAGGTAAGCCCACCGCATACCGCCGCCGTGTCTGCCGAGTTGCGCCGAGGGTGTTCGGAAGACTAACGGGGCCATGACAAAACCCAAAAGTTCAACGGCTCCTTCACCTCGGTATCGGCGCCCAAGCTCGGCGCCGTCGCCATCAAGTCGGCGCTCGAGAAGTCCAAGGTGCCCGTGTCCGAGATCACCGACGTCTACATGGGCAACGTGCTGCAGGGCTCCATCGGCCAGGCGCCGGCCCGCCAGGCCGCCATCTTCGCGGGCCTGCCCACGACCGTCGAGGCGACGACCATCAACAAGGTCTGCGCGTCGGGCCTCAAGGCCGTCGCCCTCGCCGCGCAGAACGTCCAGCTCGGGCTCGCCGAGGCCCAGATCGCGGGCGGCATGGAGAACATGTCCCAGGTGCCCTACTACGTGCCCCGCGCCAGCGGCATGCCCGCCTTCGGCCACGTCAGGATGGAGGACGGGCTCATCAAGGACGGCCTGACCGACGTCTACGACCAGTTCCACATGGGCAACTGCGCCGAGAACACGGCCAAGACGCAGCAGCTCACGCGCGAGATGCAGGACGAGTACGCCATCCGCTCCTACCGCCGCGCCCAGGCCGCCTGGGAGGAAGGAAAGTTCGCCGAGGAGATCGCGCCCGTCACCGTCAAGACGCGCAAGGGCGAGACCGTCGTCGACACCGACGAGGGCTACCTCGACGTCAAGTTCGACAAGGTGCCCACCCTCAAGCCGGCCTTTGTGCGCGACGGCACCGGCACCGTGACCGCCGCCAACTCGTCCACCCTCAACGACGGCGCCAGCGCCCTCGTCATCGGCAGCAAGGCGATCGCGCAGAAGTACGGCGCCGGCTCCCGCGTCCTGGCGCGCATCTGCGGCTCCGCCGACGCCGCCGTCGAGCCCATCGACTTCCCCATCGCGCCCGCCAAGGCCGTGCCCATCGCCCTCGAGCGCGCCGGCATCACAAAGGACCAGGTCGCCATCTGGGAGTTCAACGAGGCGTTCGCCGCCGTCATCAAGGCCAACGAGAAGGTGCGTGTTATTGTGCCATGGAAAACCCCCCTCTTACTAACTTGTTTCTCCCTTACCCTAGATTCTTGGCCTGGAGGACGCCAACGTCAACCCTCTGGGTGGTGCCATCTCCCTCGGCCACGCACTGGGCAGCTCCGGCTCGCGTATCTTGGTCACCCTCCTGCACAACTTGAAGCCTGGCGAGTATGGCGTGGCTGCTATCTGCAATGGCGGTGGCGCTGCTTCGGCCATGGTCGTTCAGAGGATTGAGTCGGTATAGGAGGAGATGAGAGGAGGAGACGTAGTCACTAAAAGGACATTTTACTGTGTCCATCCACTGGCGTTGAGGGTTGATCTTACCATCATTCGGGTACCATCTTGATATCAGATGCATGAGCGTAGTTGGAGCAATATCATGTAGAAAATTGTACGCATTGGCCCCGAACAAAGCATCTGATCAACTAGACACTGTCACGAAATTTCAAGGGGCAGCTGCACTGTAATCAAAACGCCATAGAATGCAGTCTATCTATCTATTGAATGCCAGGTACCATGCTATGCCTATGCTATGCAACATTAAAAGACGCTGTAAAAGCGTAAGAACAAGGAAGAGAAGAGAAGCAATGCGAAGTCAAGTAGACGAAATACCCCTCGTAGTTATCGCCATCCAAATTCATCATCACCATCCACGCGGTTCAATCTCTTACAGAGACCGCTTCGGGATGTTGCACTTCTTGAGGCACGAATCCACTCCCTGAGCAATGCTCTTGGGGATGGCCTTGCGAATCTTGTCGACCTGGGCGCCGTCGATGGACTGTCCCAGGACGGCAGCGACGAGGTCGTCGTCGGCGGCAGCAAACAGCTCATCCGCCACCTGGCCGGTACCAAAGTCCTCGCTGGGGAAGGCAGCGACGAAGACGGTCTCGTCGCAGTTGTCGTTGAACTGGACGTGGACGCTTCCCTGCGGGAACGGCGTCATCTGGAAGGGCTTGAGGGTGGTCTTGATGACGCGGCGGGTGCCGTCCGCGTTGTTGACCCCGTTCTCGGGCGTCATCTCGGTGACGAGGCTGCCCTTGACGACGATCTGCAGCTCGGCCCCGCGCGGGTGCACGTGGAAGGTGTTGATGCCGCAGGGGCCGACGCGGCCGACGGCCATGCCGGCGCCGGTGCCGACGAGGGCGGGGAAGGTCTTGCGGTTGGCGGCGACGAGCTGGCCGCCCTTGCCGGCGCCCTTCTGCTCCTGGTTGAAGTCGAAGACAAACTGCTTGTCGTCGGGCAGGAGGGCATAGCGGTCCGCGGCACTGTGGTTTTTGTACAAAGGTCAGCCCGGAAGCTCTCATGAGGGAGCGGGTTTGAGAATCTTGGGCTTTGTTACTCACGTATCAGCCAGCGTCAGTCGGGCCGTCAGGCTCAGCTCGGGGGTTGCAGCTGGAGGCGAAACGGTCGCGGTCTGTGAGGACTGCTGAGACTCTGCCGGGGCCGGGGCACCGAGAACTCCGGCGACGGAGGTGAGGAGGATGGCAGCGACTGCGCTCTTGGAGTACATCTTGACTGATGGGTGAAGATAGCTGGACGAACAGTGGTGATGACACTGAGATCGTTGAAAGCGTAATAGTAGAAAACCGAGACCTTGAAGACTCTAAAGGAAATAGGAGACCAAAGGACAACGACAAGAAATATCTCGAAAGCTCTTGATGATCTTATTCTTCCGGATATGGAACAGACAGAATTGGCATCGAAGAGAGGATCTCGGCCTTATCTTATACCTCACCTCGGGACAACTTCATTGTGGGACAGCTTCATTGTGAGCCGACGAGTTGGTTGTTCAGACTGAGCACTTGCTGAGGCTGAGTGCGGAACTCCTCTGTCCCGAGGGCCTGGCGCTTAGCATGCGAGGCGCTCTACTCCACGATGTTGGCTCTGGAGAGGAATTAGCAGCCTCGAGGATGTCTAGCGCTCCTCTTGAGTCGATGATATTTATGGCGGTGTTGGTCCCGGAAGACCAGACATCCGGCCATGGTAAGCACTATGACGAGGCCTTTGGGAGGTTGGCCGTGAGGATGCGCTCGTCAAAGTGGTTGCTAAGCTAAAAGCAGCACATTGACAGCACATGTGAACCAAACAAAGAGAAGCACTCACCAACCACCAACCAACCAACCAGTGCTTACCCTATTCTCGGCCGCAGAGGCGGTGGTTGGGTCGGAGGTGTGGGTTTTGCCATTTTGGGCGGCCGTTGAGGCAGTGCCCGAATCCACCGCCGCTTGTGTGTGTGTGTGTGTGTGTGTGTGGTTTGCGCGCCAAAAATAGCCGCGCAAAGAAATACTCACCAGACTCTCAGATCAGTGAGCCTTTCTTCGGGAAATTGAGAAATTCTGTCGTCCTTGAAGAATAGTAGTTCTTCACGGCGGTATGCCGAATGCAGCAAATGAGCGCTGATTCCCCATAGCTGGCCGATGCGAAGGACAACTTCACCATCAAATCTGGGGAGGACTGGACTGAATGTTATCGGATGAAAAGTCAGGATACCTACCTATGAGCCTCCTCAGCCGGGACGAAGATGACATCACCTACGAACGAAGAGCTCAGCTGAAGTCAAACGTCAGTCTAAACATTAATCGCCGAACACTGTTTGATGGATCAGGAATGGCATGTCATCATTGGTGTCGGATACTAGTGTGAAGTTGGTCGAGGATCTGGCAGCCCTTAAACAAACAAACAAACCCCGAGAGTGCGATCACAACAAACAACAAATCGGCTTGGCCACCCTTCAACGGGTATGGGCAGGCCGATCTGAGATGCCGTTATCAGTTTTCCTCGAGGGATCGGACAAGACTCGGCCGGGCCACTGTTGATTTGTTTCATGGGGTCAATGCAAAAGGGAGAAAGCGATGTTTACAGAGTAGCTGATTCTCAGAGACACTGACAGTTCTGTACTTTGCTGAGATTGAGGCTTCAGTCTTCGTCCCTGAGCATGTCCTACTTCAAATCTACTCCGAACAGGGTATCCCGCTGACTACGGGGTAAACAAGATCCCACAAGTGAAGTTCATGGAAGCTGAGGGCCTTTCCCTTCTTTGACCCCTTCGGGGCTTTTGTGGATAGAGCCGTGTATCCTGCGCCGTACAGGGTCTCCATTGCCGTCATCCAGCCAGCCGAGGTAGACCATGTAGCTGAAGCATGTTGCTTGTGCTCACACAGAGAAGAATTGGTTCTGATGGAATCTGTGTCAGGACAAGACAAACATGAAGCCACACGCTTACTCCCGCACTCCTAGCTCTGCTGGTAACTTTGGATTTCTGGGAGACTCAACCCCACCGAGGCCCTGATAGTGAATGACTGGAATGGGCGTGACAAAGCGGCGTGCCTAGCCAAACTGAGTAGGGAGGTAGCTTCAGCTTAAGCTGATAGCCTTCTAGAACAAGTATGTAAGCAGATCACGGGCACATTCCAGTCTTACAGCTGTTATTGTTTTCTAGGCCGGTGACAGCCAATAATACGTCTTTGCTCCGTGTGAATGGAAGGGGGAAAAAACAAACCGGCTGTTATCGTGAACGGAGATGAAGTCGGCAGATGGGAGATTCTGTAATTCCCCAGCCGTGATTGCTCGGTGACGATCCATCGCGCGTGCTCACGAACCTGATAACTCGACGAGCATAATAAAAGCTGGCAAGCTGGCACCGTTGTAGAAGACGTCACAGGCTGCAGGTACAGACGCAGGTGCTTGATTGAATCAAGATGTCAGTCTGGGTACTCGGGCGGCTAGGCGAGATGAATGATATTTCCTTTGCCTGATGTGACCTCAATGTCCGTTGTGCATCTCACCACCACGCTTGCGCTTGGTCCCGCGCTAAATAGTTGGGCAGTTTCGCAAATCACTTGCCATATCAGGACCCGGGACCTGCACGCGACTGGCCCGATCGAAGCTCTGGAGTCTGTTGCAACCCATCATGTCACAATAACGTTAGCTCCCTTGGTGAAAAAAAAAGTTTCCTTGCTCTCTCTTATTCCACGGTTCGCGATGTAGGTAAACGCGTTTTTGGAAACAGTGTAAACATTTGGAGATTACCACCTCACATCACGAAACCAAAACCATCGAACCGTGCTGTGCGGGATTCGAGAGCGCACAGATTACCTGCAAGTACCTCAGCACCTTGTTCGCACAAATGCACTTAAACCCCGGATTGGCTTGCGAACAAAGAGCAGAAACGGTAAAGCACGAGGGGAAGAGGGGGTGCACGAGGCGTCCTCGGCGGATAATGGAGCTGGCAGCAGATTGTGGCTTGATGATGTTAGGAGATTGTTACGGAGGAGGAGATTGGGAGGTTAGCCAGAGGGGTCTACCTAATCTCACTGGCGCAGTGGCAGCCCACAAAGATCAGGAACAAAGCGCAGAATTAGGTAAAGCCAAGCGGCCCAGGATATGCTTGACTTGACTGGAGACATCTGGACTGGACTGCTGGGGTGCTCCAATGCGCTCGAGCCGTGGGCCACGATTCAGGCTGGCACCAGCCGAAATTACATTTGCTGGCTGAGACCCACGCCGGCCTGGCCTGATTGGCTGCGCCGGCCCGCGTCCATATCCAGACCTCATTTCCCCCATGAAGCTACGCTCGCGATCCACCAACGAAAAACACCCCGTCGCCATGGGTTCGTGGCGTCGCCGCCGCGGTCGACATGGGTGGCATGGCCGTGGGCATGGATGGACATCAGTCTCGCCAGCTTCCCCTGTCACATCGGGTGGCGCCCCCAGCCCGCAGGAATGAAAAAAACGTTCTTTTCACCTGTCGTCGCCCAGACACCACGAACCCAACCCATGGCCCGGCTTCTCCTCCTCCCAAGCTCTTAGCCAGGCTTGATCTTGTCTCGCCAAACCCTATCGCTCCTTTTTTCCTCTCTCAACCCTGACGCTCCTTCTTTCTGTCGCTCCTTACCAGACACTTTCGTTGACTGTCGCTCTTTTGCCATTTGGCTTGCCTTTCACTCGCTCGACGACAACTCGTCGCATTCATACTCGCCTGCGAGGACTTGCGTACATAAACACACACACACACACACACACACTCATTGGACAACCCGAACCGCTCTGAAGGCGCCATCGCCGTTGATACGTGCCGAGGCGCAAGACCGGTTCTTGCTGAACGAGATATCAGCTATCGCTCATTCATCTACGAGACTGGGAAAGGGAGGAAACTTGCTACCATGAAGACCGCGGCGCTGCAGGCCGCTCTCGGCTCGGCCTTGATATTGCTGTCTTCGCCTCTGTGCCTGGCTGACAAGCATGGTCACCGTCTGGCTCACTCGCATTACCGCGCAAGGCATACCCACCATCACAGCCAGAGGCACGAGCACCAGCTGGAGGACATTGTTGTTTCCGATGAGAAGGTAGCAGAGAAGCGAGGCGTCCAGTGCTCGCTGCCCGACCACCCGGACCTGGTTCCCATCACGCCCAATGCGAAGAACAAGGGATTCGCCATGGCGCCCGACGTGGCTTGCACCTCTGGGATGTACTGTCCCATCGCCTGCAAGTCGGGCAAGGTCATGGCGCAGTGGGAGCCCAACTCGAAATACGTCTATCCGCAGTCGATGGTAGGTGTTGATGGACAGCCAGCTTGCTGAGGGCCGACAACTAACGTGGCGTCTTGTAGAACGGTGGCTTGTACTGTGACGCAAGCGGCAAGGCTGTCAAGCCTTTTCCCGACAAGCCGTACTGTGTCGACGGCACCGGCGCCGTCAAGGCTGTCAACAAGTGCGGCAAAGTCGTATCTTTCTGTCAAACCACTCTTCCCGGCGATGAGGCCATGGTCATCCCCACCGACGTCGATGATGTTGCGACTCTGGCTGTACCGGATCCCAGCTACTGGGATGGCACCTCGGCACAGTGAGTGTTGTCGTTCGTTACGGCCTGAGTACAATGCGCTAATTCGTTCTCAAGTTTCTACATCAACGCCCCTGGTGTTTCGTCCTCGACGGGTTGCGTATGGGGCACGGCTTCCCAGCCTGTTGGCAACTGGGCTGCTTACGTCGCTGGCGCCAACACCGACAGCAACGGACAGACATTTGTCAAGCTAGGCTACAATCCCGTCTATCAGGACTCGGCTCTCTCCAGCCAGAAGCCCACCTACGGATTGAGGATCGAGTGCGCGGATGGTGCAGGCTGCAATGGGCTACCATGCGAGATCAACCCCAGCAAGAGTTCCGGCTTCGGCGTTATCAGCTCCCTCGCCGCAACTGGCGCCGGAGGTTCTGACTTCTGCGTGGTGACCGTTCCCAAGGGTGCCACCGCTCAGATCGTCGCCTTCAACCTGGATGGCTCTACCGGCTCCACCTCGAAGTCATCCTCGTCTTCCTCCTCTTCGTCGTCATCGTCGTCATCATCACCGCCGCCGCCGCCGCCGTCCACAACATCCACTAGCTCATCCATTAAGCCAACCACTTCGTCTACTTCGAGCTCGTCGTCCTCCTCGTCGTCCAGCACAAGCAGCTCGGCTTTTCCCACCGTGAGCCCTGGTATCTTCCACGAGAACGGGACAACGGCTACAAATACGACAAGCACTGCTGCCGGTACGATCTCGTACACGCTGCCATCTTCTACCGGGCAGTTCTCTAACCCCGCGGAGCCGACTCCCTCAAAGAAGAGCGACGCCATCAACCCTGATCACGGCGGCTCAGCCATCGTCGGTCTCATCGTGGCACTTGTTGCCACTGCATGGCTCTACTAGATGTGGACGTCCTTACAGGAGCCGGAACTTAGTACTTCTCTTCCACGGCTCACCCGGCAGCATGTACTTGCTTTGACTGCTGGTTATACCTTTTCTGTTTTTATCTTTCTTCCTCGATTGACAAGGGCAGCCCGGTCCCAATGGTGTTCTGCCTGTTACCTTGCTCAGTTGAGCTACTTTTTTCACCATACCAGTCCCATGCCTCCAGTCGAAGAGGCAGGACTGTTCCCACAAACTTTCGGAGATATCTCTGCCCACACGGCGGTAGTGTTTATTGTTTGATCTTTCTCATTCAGGGCCTGGAGACTTGTCTCCGCCCTCTTGGTGGCTTTGAAAAGTTCTTGACCGGCTGTGCTCCGGTGGACCCGCGTTCAAACCTTTCCGGCAGTCTTTTTTTCCATCGTCGCATTTTTTTTGACATTTTCTGCAACTATACCCCCTTTTGTTATATTCCTTGCGAAAAGAGGACGAGAGCTCTCCCCCCGCTATTGGGAGAAGCTTCCTCGACATTCGAATTGGATTTGGAGGAACTTGCTTGGGGCTTTTTTGTTTGAAGAAACGAGACACAGCAGGATTGGATATTACTTTGGAGACCTTCGTGAGGTGGAGACCTTTTTTTTCATGATGCAAGGAGGGACGTGACGGCTTGGAGACATTTGGACGGAAGCCGAGACTTTGTTGAACATTCATAGGTTTATTTTCTTCTTTTGCACACTTGGCGAGGGGCATCGTCCTGGGGTATTGGTCCTCTCAGAGAGAGAGAGAGAGAGAGAGAGACTATGAGTTATCTAGACGATACAGACGCGAACTATGAATTACGTATCAGGCATCAACAGGCCCATGCCAGGGAAGGGGAAGGGGAGAGGGGAGAGGCAAAATACAAAAAAAAACCTATCCACTCGATATTGACTGCCGCATGCATGCTGTGAAGACTGATATAGGACTTGATTGTGATACACCAAGCGGATGGGTAAACCCGAGGCGGATCCGACCTGGTAGAATGCATCTCCAATACGTGCATACTTCAACGCTTTCTTTCCCAACGCCCAACACCATCCTATCCATCCCTGAAAGGTCTAGACCACCACGTGTCCGTGGTCCTATGCAAATATCCTGACTCAAAAAACATGATTAATCTTGCCCCAGTCTCCGCCTCATGTCAGGGCGACGACTAGGTACCACAACGTATCATACACGTCAACGCACTCCGGCTACCTCCCAGACCCAAAAACTCCCCAAATCACGGCGCCTTCACCCAGGCCGGCACATTGTCCATCTCGGCCCCTTGGTCCCGCATCCGCTCCCTCACGGCGCCGGCCACCTCGGGCCACCCGGCCAGCACGGCGCTGCCCTTCTGCTTGGTGCCCACGACCGCAAACTTGCCCTGCCCGTGCGCGACGAAGCCGTGCATGAGGGACTGGCCCACGAGCGTCGCCACCATGCCCTCCACCTCGCCGAGCGTCACGGCCAGGTTGCCGCACAGGATGCCGTCGCAGGGCCGGAGGCGGCGGTGCTTGCCCGCCGGCGGCGGCGCGAGCGTCGAGTCGGTAGCTGCGGCGGTCGCGCTGGCGCTGTTCCTCACCGCCTTGAGGAAGACGGGGTTCTGGCCGTGGTGGTGCTGGTGATGGGCGGCTGCGCGCGGGGGCGCGTTGGCGGGCGTCCAGCCCTCGAGGAGGTGCTGCTGGTACGAGGCTGTCGTGACGACGTCGTGCAGGTCCAGAGTCGCTGCTCTTCGGCTGGTCGCGGCGTCGGCGGGCGGCGTGTAGGTCAGCAGGAAGGTGCGGCGGGCGAGGGACCGCCAGAGGAATGGTCGCAATCGGAAGTTGAGCGTGATGAAGAGGCCGTGGGTGAAGAGCCACGGCTCGTGGGTTTTCATGATGGCCTGGAACGCGACAAAGTTCCCGGCCTTGATGGACTGGATTAGCGGGCGGTAGATCGGGCTGAGTGTAGCAGCCTCGGGTCGGTTGAGGAGGGTTTCTGAGGGGAAACGGCCGAGGAGGATGTTGGCGGGGATGAGGTAAGTGAGGATCAGCCTCCGGTGCTTCTGGGCGGCGGGCGGCGTTTGTATATATGCCTCGTCTAGACACACGGCCGAGCGCATGAAGTTGTTGTGCTCAAAGTAGAAGCGTCCCAGGTAGTAGAGGTAGGTGACGCGTTGCGCAGCGGGAAACAGGCCTAGTGCCGGACCACTTGTTGCAATGTTGGTGAACATCTGGACGGCAAGGCGAGATCTGTTGCACTGTGGCGCGTTAAAAACAAGAAGAGGCTGAGCTACTGCGACCGCGAGCGACTTACGGTGAACAGCAACTTGAGGACAAGGTTGGCAAAGATGTAGACGCCGACCTTTTTGCCTTCTGGTTTGCTCCACCTCGTGCTGGATCTGTCCGTCAGACAGGAAGTGAAAATCTTCTGGATCGTGTCGGCAGCGCTCTCGACAAAGGACTTCTTCTCCTCATCGCCCGAGGCAACACGGAGCTGACTTGTCAGGTCTGGTCTCCGGTGGAGGGTCATGACCAGCTTGGACATGGACTCTGAGAGAGAGATGCTCGTTCTGAGCATCATAGCCCCATATGTGGGGTTTTGCAGCGCTGTTGCGCATGATCTGGGCGGAATGAGCTGCCGGATTCTTGGTCTCATCAGGGGAGTGGGCGCACATACGTGAGAAGGGTGCTTAGTAGCTCGTGAAGCCCCAGAAGATCGTCAAAGTTGACATCTCTCCAGTACTGGAGATAGTCTACCATGAAGGAGACAAAGCCAGGCCATGGCGAACCCTTGCCATCCGAAACGTCGTCCTCCTCTGGCAGGCACTTCTCGACGAATCGCTCGAGGGCCTTGCTCCGAGCTGGGAAACCGGACCGAAGCTGTGCTTGGAGCTCGTAGTACTGCGATGAAGCGTTCTGTTCGACCTTGAGCCAGTCGCGCAACTGATCTCCATCTTGCTGCAGGACGAAGCCCCGAATGCTCGAAAGGAATTGGGTCACCAGCGCCATGTCTGCGGTGGCTGAGGACGAGATATATGATGGACGAAAGGCATACGGGATCGTAGAAAAAATATATATAACAAGAAGTGAGGGCAAGGTGTAGCAATGCTTCAAGGATGCTGGTGTTGCCCATTGGCCCCGTCACGTGCGCACGCGTGTGCTCTATTGGATGGGTCAATAGAGGAGAGTTCCATTGTTCTAGTGCATGAATGGAGGCATAGAATTAGGCCACTTCCTTCCCCGCATTGACGCTTGTTCACTGCCGAGGTGCTGTTTCAGTGGATGGGAAACAAACCATCATTCATCCGTCCCATTCAACTCGTCGTAACGCATTGGTCTACTCGAGCTCAGCCTTGGCGGCGGCCGCAACTTCTTCCTCGTCCTCGTCCTCGTCCTTGTCCTGAAGCTCGGTGGCGGAGAGCGGCGGAGGGCGGCGGATGACGGAGGGCGGGTCGGGGATGCCACGGTCCTGGCGCCGCCCAACTGGTCGCGTCTGCCCCCCTTGCCCTTGACATTGTTCCCATTATTAGGCAGTGGATGGTAACAATCTTACAACTTGGCCGCCTCTTCTTTCCCCCGAATTCAACATCGTGGTGAAAGAAAACCTTGGAAGTATGTCCGGAGGCCCTGCCATGATATGCTGTAGTGTGAGCCCTGCTCTTACATACACCTACTTGACAGTGGAACAAAAAGGTTCCACCCTGCAAGCTTGGCTTGACTTACACCAACCGACCCCAAGCAGCTCCAACATATCACAGACTTTTCAGTAAGGGATAGACAACAATGTATTCATCCAGGGGTAAATCTGACAGGCTACTTTGCTCAAATCGAGGCAAGTACACAACATCGAGTTGCGCTTCATCCTAATGCGCGAGGACGTCCAAGCGTTCTCTCCCTCACAGTACGATCATGCCAACACTCTATCATCTTGAGGTTGGTTTCAAAACAGTACCGCGACCTCCGGTCCCTCCATGCAGCGTTCCTGGCATCATGAACCCGCCGTGGGACATCTGGCAAATCAGCAGTTCATCGAACTCTGCACACGTCTACTCCACGTGTAGGTGATCTACGACGGGAGAACAGGCGTAAAGTCTAGTTGCGCTTGGTCTTGTTCGACATGAGCACGACCTCTGGGACAATGACGGCAATGACGAGACCGTAGAATGCAATCGTGACCAACGCGATCTTGGCATAGAGGATGTACAGTCGAATCCACGAAGAGCGCGGGAAGGTGTTGAACGCCGCCATCCAGGAGGCATAGCCCTTGCCACCGACAATAAGAGGCTCAACGACTCCACCGAAGGAGCGGTCCAGAGGCACGATAGTGTCGGCATCGGGAGGCAGCAGGCTCGCCTGCACGCGGATGAGCACGGCCTGGGTGGGAACAACGACCAGGGCTGTGAAGGCGACGAAGACAAGTATGACAACGATGTCCTTCCAAATCATGCTGCTGTCCCCGACGGGAACCTCGTTGGGCCTCTTGTAGTCCCAAACGGGGAGCTTGAGGCCGGCAGCGGTGAGCCACACAATCAAGCCCAGAGCAGAGGAAGCTGCCCAGTTGACAAAGACGGGCACGCAAGTAGCCTCAAAGGTGCGTCGGAAAGGAGGAAGCCGCTTCCAGAACGGCAGGCTGCTGGGGACCGAGACGACGATGTGCACCCAGGCGGTGGTCAGCTGGACGAGGGCAAGGCCAGCCAGCAAAACACCGACGAGCGAAGGAACAAAGGGGATGGCGGTGAAGATGCCGGTCACAATACTGGTGCAGAGTGCAATGCAGAGGTAGCACAGCAAGCCACGGAAGTTGGCACGCCACCCAGCAGTCGAGAAGAGGAGACGGTTCGTCCTGCGAAGACTCGAGGTCGTAGCCTTGGGTTCGTTGCCAGGAGTGGCAGGGGCGCCATCAGCGTCCTCGTTCAAGGCGAGGGGTTCGTAAGCTGGAGGATGGGGGTCCTCCACCATGGCCAGGATGGGATAGATGCCATGAAGAGTGTAGCCAACCTACAGTGGTCGTGTTAGTGGTACTTGAAGAAACCGACACGGACACGATTCAGACTTACAAAGAGGAACCCTGGGAGGAAGGCGATGGCCGTGAGAAGGAGGACGAGGTAAGCCCAGGGAGGGAGCTGGTAGAATTTATGGCCACCGTCGTCGCCAGCGGCAGCCCTCTTGGCTAGGCTGGCGGCTCCCGAAGCCAACACGCTGTACATTGTTGTCGATGATTTCAAGTGGTACTGAGTGATAGATTCCAATGAATGAGGTCGAATTAACAGAAGGAAACACGGTTCACAGCATCGGGTCGTAAGATGTCAGATTGGAAGAAGCAAACGACGAGACCTAGACAGGCCGGGGAGGCGGTTTTAACGGCGTTTGGGGAGGCGAAGGCGCTAAAATTAGGCAGACAGCTTGTGGGCCACTGACGTTTAGCTGTACTTCAATGTACTCCCATCGGGCGTAGCGGATAGGCCGGGCTGTCGGGTCTGCAGGGCGAAAGCCCGTGTCAGAGCTTCTAACTTGGTGCACAGCCCCACTGTGCCGCGTGGATGCCGACACGCTTCGGAGGGACAGCCCGGTACTTTGTTAGGTACTTACCTACTTGTACATATGTAGTCGCTTACGAAGTTGTGAGGATCAATCCAGTTAGATCCCAGACTTGATCTTCCCAGCCAGTGTTCTCAACTAATGCAAGTACAAGCAAGTAGATCCTTCGTGGGGAATTAATACGGGCTGGTTATCACTCTGTATGCCCTTTTCCAACAGCAGGTGTGGGTTGATGGTGGTCCCTCCTCTCTCCCAGCCCTGTCGGGAGCCTAGCATGCCTAGGTGGTAGCTACGGTACGACACTCCATAACTACGTCAGGCCTGGCCATCCCCTCCCGCTCCCAAGCGCCCCACGTTAGGTACTGTCCTTTTTGAGACACTTTTACTAGGATCACTGGTACCTGACCTAGGTAACCTGGGGACGACCATCTACAAGTACAAAACCGAACAGACTGAACCGCGGCCAAAACGCGCCACCGACCCAACATCGCTTTGATCAACGGCCGCATGTCTTCAATACCAAACCTCCTCTCGCTGAGAGGCAGTGCGAGAGGTGGGCGGGGTGGTCGCCACCGAGGCCGTGGAGGCACGTCTTCAACGAGTGGCCCTGGACACGACGCCACGATTCAAGGAACAGATACAGATGCCGCAGTGTCGCGCCTAAGCGCTGTCGACGTTGGCTTTCTCAATGACCCCTTCGCGCAGTTCTTTGTCCAAGGCGGCCCTGGTGCCCCTGTTCGCAGACTGCCCATCATCAATAGAGGTGCGTGAGCGACGAGCGACGACGGCGAGTTGCTAGTCTCTACTAACTTCACTCCAGGGACATATACCCGCACCACTGCTCTTGACATCCTGATAGACTCATTCATTTTCGGGTCGGATGGCTTGTCATCAGCGTCGTCAGAGCGTCAGATCATCTCCCTCGGCGCGGGCACAGACACGCGCAGTCTGCGTCTCTTCTCCGAGGCCAAGGCCAAGGGCGTTACCTATCACGAGATTGACTTCCCTGTGATCTGCACCCGCAAGCTGAACACTGTCAAAGCTACGCCGCTGCTCATGAGAGCTCTCCCCAGTCCCAGCGTTGGCGACAAGGGTTCCTGGCAGGCAAAGACTGATGATGGAAATCAGTACTGGTGCCATGGCATAGATCTTCGTGAGCTGGCCCACGCAGACCTATCGGCTATGGATGGTTTAAGGACCGACATCCCGACGCTGCTGATATCCGAGTGCTGTCTCTGCTATCTCGAGACGTCGGAGGCCAAGGATGTCATCAAGTGGTTCACGGACAAAATAGTCGACCTTGGCATTATCATCTACGAACCGACGGATCCCGACGACTCCTTCGGCCAGGTCATGATATCGAACCTGGGGTCGCGAGGCATCGTTATGCCGACCCTAGCATCCTACCGAAATCCAAGCCAGCAAGAGGCGAGGCTGAAGGAGGCAGGCTTCGAGAGTGTAAGGAAACTAACGGTGAAGGACATATGGACTACTTGGATACCCGAAGAAGAAAAAGAGAGAGTCAACAGTCTGGAAGGGTTGGACGAGGTTGAAGAATGGGACCTGCTGGCAAGCCACTACATCATCGCCTGGGGCTGGCGAGGGCAAGGTTTCAAGGCGTGGGACAGGCGATGAGTAGTAGAGTTGCAGTGGCAAACAGCCCTCTTGTAGTGATACCCCTTTTCTTATGAACAGGACGACACCAAATTCATATGCTTTACAGTCATTATAAGTTTGAAGATTGTGCATGAGGAACCTGTCACTCTCGGGGGGGTTGTGGTGTTGGAAATCGGGGAGTTGCTAGGCAAAGGAGGTACTTGTGTGTAGCACTAGCGAACTGCTACTGTGCATCAGTGCACGCACTGCACACACTGCACACCATTGTAACTACACCAACCCTCAATCAATCGCAAGGCCCCACAGCGCGATTCAGGACCCACTCACGACCTACAGCCACGGCTGCGTTGACCTACCTACAGTAGATTAGTTCGCAACCATCTCCAGACTCCGAGTTCGCGCCAGTTGGAGATCCTCACAACACGATATCATCGCTCAACCTTGCTTAGCTTCTGCTTGCAAAGAGCACTATTTGCTCATCGAGCTCGTTTCTTTTGCTACTTGCTTACCACAATTTGTTATCTGCCTTGCGATCGAGGACGACCCCAGCGCTGTCGACAGTACCTACAGATCTTCGCATCTGCCACTCAACTCATCGGTTGTTCTGGTGCGCCTAGGCTGAGGAGTCAAGATGGCGGACAAAGATGGAAAGCAATACAAGTATCGCCAGGAGATTCAGCAGGTTTGTGGCCCTTTGCCCCTCTCAAGGCCCAGTCATCCTCCCCGCCATGAATCATTCCTTCACATTCGCAGAATCACAGAGCCTTCCTCGCACCGCTGTTGCCTCAAGTGAGGCTTTGAGTGTGGGTTGCCGGCTGTATCGCGTGTTACAGTCAATAGAAAGTCATAAAGAGTCAGGACTAGTGGAAGAGAATCATGGCTTGGCCGATACCCTGAGCCTTTGCAATTCCTCTGGCAAACTTACGAGGCTTCGCAATCAGTCCCCAAACAAGGACGCGTTGCTGTCCAAGTTCGAGGCCATCATTCTCTTGTTTCCGATATAAAGCAGTATCCTCTGGCTGATCCCTCTCACCTTACATCCACTTCGCATTTCACTTTACTCTCCCTTCAGATCAAGATCAAGTTGAACCATCTGCCCCGCAACAACATCTCGAGAACTGAAGTACAGCTCGAAGTCTGCCCTCCACCTCCCAGCACCTCCGCTCTCAAATCTCTCTCTTGCAACAGATCATCGACATGGCTTCTTCAAGCAATGACCCTGCCACTCAAGGCGGCTGTCCTGTCAACGCGACCGTGTTTGATCTCTGCGAAGATGGAGAATACTATGAGAGTGATGAAGAAGCCCCTGATTTCGAGACCCCCGTTCCACCACCGTCTCCGCCAAAGCTGGAGGCAGATCCTTTCCGTCATGTCTACGATGAGACCAACCCCGAAGCTCCCTTCGAGCAAACCATGGAACAGTTCAGGTCAGACTTACGAGAACAAATTGCACAGATGATGTACGTCTCTGGAGAGACCGGCGAGCCTTCGGTTGAGACGACCGGCATCATTGAGGAGGTTGTTCGACAGCAAGTCGTTGAAATTGTAGGTCACGGGCACTTCTGCATACATTCCTCTTGCACACGTCGCTGACCGCCTGTCAAGCTTCGCAGCTGCACCGAACTGGCTGCGCGCCGTGGTTCGCGATCAATCACCATCAATGACCTCATCTTTCAGATCCGCGATGACGCCCCCAAAGTCTCTCGTCTCCGAACCTTCCTGTCGTGGAAGGATGTCCGCAAGAACGTGAAGGACTCGGACGATAAAGGTGGCGATGTGGATCTCGGCGCCGGCGAGGACCCCGTCGGTGGCCCTGTCGGCGGGCCCGTCGATGAGACCGCCAAGAAGAACAAGAAGGCCAAAGTCGGCCTGCTCTGGGAGCCCTCGTCCTACTACAGCCAAGAGGTACCCGAGCGCGATGACGAAGAGGACGAAGAAGAGGAAGAGATGAACTACATCACCCTGCAGCGCCTGCGCAAGGCCGACGAGCGCACCAAGGTCATGACCCGGGAGGAGTACGTCACATGGTCCGAGTACCGCCAGGCCTCTTTCACCTACCGCAAGGGCAAGCGGTTCCGCGAGTGGGCCGGATTCGGCCTCGTCACCGACAGCAAGCCGTCCGACGACATCGTCGACATCCTCGGCTTCCTCACCTTCGAGATGGTCCAGACCCTGACCGAGGAGGCCCTCAAGATCAAGGAGCAGGAGGACCTGATGAAGGAGCGCACCGGCGGCGAGAACGCGGCCGCCGGCAGCAAGAAGCGCAAGCTGGCCCAGGGCCTCTTCGACCCGCCCAGCGAGGGCCGCGCCCCCGTCGAGGGCCGACACATCCAGGAGGCGTTCCGCCGCCTCCAGGCCCGCCCCAAGAAGTCCCGCGCCATGCTCAACGGCACGCGGATGGGCTCTCACACGAGCCTGAGGCTGGTAAGTCTTGACGTTGTTTGCATTCTTTCCTTTCAGACGGGTGAGTACTAACATGTGTTGACAACAGTTCTGAGCTTGTGTTTTTCTTTCTTTCTGGTTTTCCTTTGATCGGTGTACGATGCACGTTTCTCGCTGTCTGTGACGGTGGTGGCTTTGGCGTCTAGGATGATTTGGCACAATGTGGTGGGTCGGCTTGGACCTGACATTGCGAACGATACCCCCATCATGGGAACTGTGTGGCGTCTCGGGAGTTTAACATGAACATGCTACTTCATTGGAGCAAGGGGTTGGCACTGAATTGGGCTCTAAACACGTCCTTGGGTTTCAGCGTCACAATTGGTACTGGACCTCTCGAGAATTTCTACAAAAATTGAGTATTGCGTTCAACATTCGCATTGAAAGTATTTATTCAGTAGTGTTCACTCAATGACCCAGTGCCATTGCTCATTTTAATCAGTTGGCCTTGCCCTTGCCCTTGCCCTTGCCCCTGCCATGACGCCCAAGGGCCTGCCTCCGCTCTTCGGCAGCCGACATGCCCTCTTCAATGCTATTTCCCTGTCTCAACCTAGTGCCCACCCTGAACAGACTCGACGGCAGCGCACTCGATGAGAACCTGCGCTGGCTCAGCCCAGTCGAGGCAGGGAAAGAACCCCCCATCCCGCCCGTGGGGTCAAAAGTCTCGCACTTGCGCAGATAGACATCGTCGTCCGGGCCCCGGCCGTCGCTATCTCCGTCGTCGTTGTCGTCATCATCATCATCCTCCACAGCAAAGTTGTCGTCGTCCCTACGGCGGCCGCGTCTGCCCCTCGCTGCTGCTCTCGCGGCGAAGCGGTTGAACTGCTCCAGGTGCGCCTCGCGCTTCTTGATGCGGCCCACGTAGTGCCGGTAGTTGGGCTGCTCGAGCAGGCCGGCCCGGAACGCCGACACGCCGACGAGCAGCTTGGCGAGGTCGACCAGCTCCTCGAGGTACTCGATGATCTCCATCTGGCCCGCGGCCGCCGCGCTCCACGACAGAAAGTTCTCCTCCGTGATGCTGCGGACCGCTCTCTCCGTCAGCGGCACGGGCTGGACGGGTGGCGACGGCGGCGTCATGCCCAATATGCTCGTCCGCCGCAGCTGGTCCGTGGCGAGAGGCTCCCCCGCGACGAGCTCCCTTACCCGGTGGATGAGCCGGACTTGAGCAAGGCGGCTTGAAGGGAGGAACTGCGGGAGCGGCAGCTTCGTGACCAGGGCCTCGTTGACCGCGAACAGGGCGAGGGTGACGCTGGCCGCTACGTTGCGGCGGTGGCCGTAGACCTGCTCGTTCAATTTTTCCAAGACAGAGCTGCCGTATGCTCTGCGCAGCTGCACGACATTGTCCATGCGATCAATGATTTGGTACAGAACGTAGATTATCTCCTTGTAGATGGGATGGAGATCGTCGAAATTCCCTTTCAGTCTAGGTTCTGTGAGGCAGAAGGGGAGGAAGGTGTCTGCGGCGCCGAGTGCTGCGGTCGCTTTGTTTTTGGCCCTGCTGAATCTTGCATGAAGCTGGTTGGATCGGAAAACAACCTTGGTCGGATTGTCGATGCCTACGGCCACTGCTGCTTGCATCTTGGTCACCTGGTCGAGACAGGACGATATAGACTCAATAAGTCGTTCTCTCGCCCGCACGGGATAGATGATCACTTGAACGAGCAACGCTGCTGCGCCACCGACCAGGAAAGCACATAGACGCTTGACAAAATTCTCCCAGGCGGGACCAGTTTGGTCGACAGTGGCTGCAATAGATCATCAGTGGACCGGATTGGGAGGGTGGGCTGTGACAAGACCTACATAAAGAAACCACAGTCATAGATACCACAGAAATCATGCCCGCCTTCACATAAGGCGTTCCAAGCTGCACATATGCAGAGGGAATGATACCGAGCTGCAAAAATACCACCAGAGCTGGGAGATTACCTCGTCCAACAAGGTATGATAGGAGGCCCATAACACATCCAAAGACGACTCCGGCTGCCCTGACCCCGAAAACCCATAGTGAAGTGCCGATTGAAACCTCGAAAACGAGTACCAGTTGCAGGGGCGCCCAAACCCCGTGAACAGTATTGTACCACGATCTCGTGGATGTAACGAACGAGGGCCAGGTCACTAGCATAATGGCAACTCCAAGCTTCAGGGCATAAGGTATATCATCCGACTGGGCCATACTCTCGATCCAGTCGGCTGCTCTTACACGAAGTTTCCGAGTATTACTGGTACCGGGCTTCGCGCCTGATTTCTTGGCAGCTATCGCCGCAAAGGTTGGTTCACTTGCATGAGCGGCAGCTTCTGGCCGGGGATTTGCGCTCTCTTGGTCGCGCCTTCGCATAGAGGGGTTGTCTTCCTGTGTCGGGTGGTCGGTCTCATCGTCGTCATCATCGAGAGCAGTGACGAGATCTTGGCCGGACCGAGCTTGTTTCCGAGCGTTTTCTTTGAGAATTACGACGTCTTGTTCTCCACCTGAGAATAACCACTGACGCCAATGGAATTTCCGAGGAAAATGCAGCTTTCTCCGGCCGTGACGTGCCTGGCGTTTCTCGACCAAGGTTCTAGCGTGCTTGAGCATTTGCTGACTTTGTTCGCCAATCTGTCTCAAGCCCAGAACGAAGGAGGAAACAAGGAAGACCTCAACTCGCGGCATGATGTCGACCTGTATCGGGTTAGCTCAGAGTCCAAGAGACAAATGTGCTCAAAGACAATCTCGCTTACCTGTGAACCTTCCCAGCTGTCCGCCATAGCAACTGTTTCGAGAGCTGATGCAGATGCCACTTCAAACTGCTCAAGAGCAGTAGCGAAATTTGCGGATCGTATATCGAGTTCTTCTATCTGGATGCCGCGCGGGGTGAAGGCTCCCGATGGTAGACGCGGTGCATCAAAACAGTACGCAAGGCATGCGAGGAGAGCTTCGAAGACGTGATCCAATTCTCTTTGGAACTCCTTGATAGGTTGGCTGAGATGTGACAGAATAAACTCGAGAACCTCCACGTCGCCGTTCTTGATCTCTCGGTGCGGCTTTACAAGCTTCACCTTGTCTTCAATCGCGATGTCCAGGCTCGAGTTTTTACTCGAGATCGGGTTGGGTGAGTCCGGGATTCTGCTTTCCTTAGTTGAAGGCCTCGCTCTCTGGGCCTCCCTCTGAGCCTCATTGAGTGATTGATTCGACCCGTCTACAGCTGGGTGATTACCCATCATGGCAAACTTGCTCTCGCAGGCCCCGATCAGAGAAATTGTGCTCTGTACAAGAGCCGACATAGCCAATGCGTTGAATGGTTTCAGGCATCGAGGAGGCAACACGGAAAATGTGATTTCAAAGGTACACTCCTGCTGGACTGATCTGCAGGTGTTCAACTTGGCTCGCAGCTTGGTCTTCTCTTCTGACAGGGAGGTCAGTCGTTCCATATTAGGATCTCCACGTGTACCATGAGCCGGGAGATCTTGGAAAGGGTTGCTGATCATGCTCTGTGATCTCCGATGGTAAGCCGAGCGGACATGACGGAAGGGTGTCTGTGATTGAGTCCGTTCCGGTCTCGGAGAAGCGACAGGGGAAACAAACCACTGTGTCGCGTCTCTCAGGGTGTTGGTGGTCTGAGTCAATGTTGCCATAGTCGTAGTGACGAGTGAGTTGCTCGAGAACTCGGGAAAGACTGACACATTAACGACGACAACAATGCCTGCGGCACAGAGGATAGGGTAGACCATGTTGGCCACAAACTCCCGAGACACAGAGTTCTCAGTCCCTGCCAGCATGATTGTCGATACAAAAGAGTAGAACAAGACAAAATTGAACACACGCGGGGTGTGAGACCGGAAGAAGCCATGGAAGATGGCCACAACCACGAGGAAGATGGCTCTGATGGTGTGAGACGCGACCATGTTACGGTCCCAGACCAGGCTCGCAAGATATAAGCCCAAACTCGACCAGGCGACTCCCAGGAGGGATCCAATGACGACCATACCGAGCGACTCTACCATCAACCCGACGCGCTGGCCGCAATGGCCGAACACAGCAGTCAATGGTCCAAGAAAGGAGTAAGGCCCAATGACTGCTTTGGAGGCTGGTATGACCGAGATGATGAGAGTGAGGTTCATAGCCACGGTGTATCTCACAATGTGTCTCCAGAGGTTGTTGGTTTGCAGCCTTGCCTTGAAGTCGCCAAGCTTCCGGCCGAGGCGCAACGGGGGAGCCATGTTGGTCGGACCCGGGGGGTTGTTCTCCAGTGCCCGTCCGAAGAACTGCTTGAACAATCCATGCTCTCCGATGCGTACCAAGAAGGACGCTAAAGGCCCTTCGTGCCGTAAACCCCCAAGTCGAAGAATAGACGGACGTAGTCGGAGAGAAGCAAAACACGGGCTCTGTGGAATGGCATCGTATGAGATCGCGGCTACTTTTTTTCGTGATAAGCTCCTTATCGCAAGTACGTCATCTTGCGGCCGAGTTGCAGTGGAGACACTGGTGCAGACAGACGCCCAAGAAGCTTACCTTAGTATTACATTACTTAGGTACCCCGCCTACCACCGCGATCATGCGGCCTCACAGCCGACGTCTGCCTTGCGACAACTCAACACCCGACACACTGACATCTACCAATTCGCCAGCCAGCACCTGCGCAAGATATCTCACAGGCTCAGAGATAGTCATCGCAAACCCCCAGCGTGTCTTTGACTATAAATTTCTACCAGTCTCCCCGCGAGAGACTGATATTCAAGATCAAGATGCCGCCGGCGTCGTCACTCTCCGTAAGCTTCCCAATCTTCAAAGCAGGGCTATCGCTGCCTGAAGGATGCTGACCCTCCGCGCAGACCAAGATCAAGGTGCAGCTTAAACTGTCGATCGCTAGGTTACGCATGGTGCAAAAGAGAGATGATGCCCTCGCCAAGACGCAGCGGAGAGCCATGGCGCAGCTGTTGGACGTTGGAAAGGTCGATTCCGCGCGCATACGAGTAGAGAACATCATCCGCTCCGATATCACGACCGAACTGCACGAGATCCTCGAGCTCTACTGCGAGCTTCTCCTGGCCCGTGCGGGCTTGTTAGATAGCCCCGTCTGCGACCCGGGCCTGGAAGAGGCTGTCAAGAGCATCATCTACGCGGCGCCAAAGACCGAGATCAAGGAATTGCAGCAGGTCCGAGCCTTGCTGGGCGAGAGGTATGGCAAAGACTTTGTCCTGACGGCCATGGAGAACTCTGATGGCAAGGTCTCTGAGAAGGTTGTCAAGAAGTTGAGTGTGACGCCCCCGAAGGAGGAGCTGGTCCAGGGTTACCTCGAGGAGATCGCCAAGGCGTACGGAGTGAACTGGCCGAGGAGGCCGAAGGAGGACCTTGGCGATGCACCAGACTTCCTTGATGACGATGACGACAACCCCAGTGGTGGCCAGGCACAAAAGAATCTGGAGGCCCCGTTGCCAGCCGATCCCAAAGCTGCAGAGGCTCAACAAGAGTTGACCAAGGCGACACCACCACGAGACCTAGGGCCTAGCAGCCCGTTACATGTGAACCCGCCTGGCCCTTCAACAGACAACATACATCCCAAAGTCACGTTGAATTCTATGGAGCTCAAACCGAGCAGTAACAAAAAGATGGTCAATGCTGCCATGGCAAAGAAGGCACCAGCAAAGCAGGATGACATCAAGGATGGTATCCCTGATGTGGATGAGCTAGCCAAGAGATTCGCTGCCTTGAAAAGATGAGCGGAAAGATCTTCGTCTTTACGACCTGGTTATATGTTCTTCATGGGAGCCCGGAGTTGAGGTGGCATCTTGCGTGCAAGTTGGAAAATTTCATGTTACCATCAAAGCCAAAGTGCTCTCCTTTTCTCTGAAAGTAATCCCCACACTAGGATATATTGTATACTGAAGATTTGGGCTTTTGGATACGTCCCTGCGCGAGGAGGGACACTGAACTGCACTGGTCGTAGTCACTGTAGAGATATCAGCCAGCACTTCATCGATTGCGAATTTGCCTTTCAGCCTGATGTCCTCTTCAACTTTCTGCCGCCTTGTAATTGGTGTTGCTGCGATTTCACATGGAAGATATGTGTGAGAAGACTAAATAGAAGGGTTATCAAGGGGACTTTGCGGTATGCTTAGCAGAATATGGTAGAATCTGCTTCCTTAGCATACCTAGAGCCTTTGTGAGGTTTTGACATAGTGAAATTAAATAGAGAACGAGAGCCAAGTTCTTTGCTTGCCCAGCACGCCCCTTCGCGCCTTCCATACCGGCTCGTGAGCAGATCTCCGGGTGCCTTGAACTAAACTTTCAATGAGATTTGTCTCAAAGGGTTTCGAATCGATGAGATTGAAAGTCATTCAGATTCCTTTCAGAAACACGTATCCTATGAATCACTTTCTTTGATCTGCCCCCGACACGAAGATATAAGTCGCGTCTGACCTCCCCCACCTCACACGTTACCCAAACATGGCGCAGAGCGTGGACACCACCATTTCCCTCGAGTCACTGGGGGTTGAAGACATTGAAAACACGTCACTTGCGGATCTCGAGAGCAAGATCCAGGGGTTCACTAACTTTGAATTGTCACCGAACCAGGTCATCAGCCTTTTCCTCTCATGGCTCAACCAGCAGCTCGGCGTCTGGAGTTACTCTGAGGACGCCACCATCTCAAAACACATCGCCTCATTCTGCCGGGCGCTTGAGTCCCGAGGGTTCGAGAAGAGTGTTGTCCTGCGCGCCGTGGCGGACTGGAAGCAGGCCCAATCTCAGGTTGACCCATCCCTTTCCCGTCGATTCAGTCTCACAGAAGTCGAGATCGATAGGCATTACCCTGGTGACGGAAGGCTGAGCCCATCTCACACTGAACCCGCCAAGCCGGAGCCTGGCCCTACGGAGGTCATTGAAATTGACTCGGACTCGTCTTCCAGCAGTTCTATCGTTTTCCTCCGCTCGCAAGACATTGACACCATGAAATCAGACAGTCTCCCTCGTGGAGGCAAGGGATCATCTCCGCCGAAGACCTATGTCTGTCGACGTTGTGGTCAAAAGGACAAACATCAGCTTGTCGATTGCCCGACAAACATGGATCCCGATTTTGATTGCCCCCCTCGCAAAGATTATGTTTGCAAGATCTGTGGAATAGCCGGAGAGCACTACATAGTGCTTTGCCCTAGAAATGAGAACCCGAACTCCCTCACCCAGCGGAGAAAGCGGGTGGGTATGCGGACTGACTCTTCTGATAAAGAAGAAAACAACAACAGGACAGGAGATATACTCCAAGACGAGGCGACAGTGCCGCGTCGTCATTCGATGGACTATCCTATGGATGACCATATGCACGAGAGCCGCCGAGCGCTGCTCAGGAACGTCTCGTCACCTGCTTCAGTTGCGCAGCACACACCGTCACCGAGGGAGGGCAAGCGCCGCAAGGGACATCAGAAGAGCTCGAGTGTCAATCAAAAGCCCAAGAACAAGAACGCCAAGCGCACGACAGGATGGGACAAGGAGAATGAGAGAAGCGTCGAACGTGCTCGCAGTTCCTTCCAGAACGAAGGTCGGCTGTCATACCAGGACGGTGAGGAGATGGCGAGCGATACATCACCGAGGAAAGGAGGACAGTGGACGCTCTCGATCAGACCATCTCGGGAGCCAGACAGCCGACAAGGAACTCGGTCACCGAGCCATACATCATCTCCGAGTGCGAGGTCGGCATCGGCTGGCGCCCAAACTCATCCTCGCGGCCCGTCATGGTCATACAAGCGAGATGCGGACAAGTTCCTAGACAGGCTTGCTAAAGAATTCGAGAACGAGTCCGAGTTCGAGACAGCCTCGTCGCGTCTGTCTTGCGGCAGCGACATCGACCAGGTTCGATCTGGAGGATCCGCAAAGAGGAAAATAAGCTGGGGCACGATGAGCGATGATGCCACTACGGCGCCATGTGTCGCCGATATGGACCTTCACATGACCGGATCTGAGCCAACAACAGCAAAGGATGAACACCAGCAGAGGCTTTCACCACGGGTGCAGGACATGTTGCAGCGCCTCGGCAACAAATGTGTTCGTCGCCATAGGCCCCGGACCACGGCGCTGGACTTGTGGCCGGTTTCGAGCTCTGATAGGGCAACCAGTGACGCGACGAATACAGACGCGCATGCTGATGCACGTCTTGAAGGCAATGTTGGAGTTGACGAGTAGCGCGTGTACTTCTTTTTTGTCAGGCCATGCATCCCGCAGATGCTGTGAGTTGAAGAATACATTCCTTTTGTTGTCCGTTTGAGATCCGCCTGTGATATCAGTCTTCATTTGGGAGGGCGGGACAGCGGCGAAGGAACTCGATATGCATTTTTCAAGGATCCGGTTGATCTCTTTCCTATCGAGTCGAAGAGGCACACTCATCTGTCATCTGGTGCGTTTGAAGAACGATAGGCCGGACAGTTCTAGCTTGCGTTGATTATCTGCCAGAATTCTGAATCCTAATTTCTCATTTTAATGACTTGATAAACCTGGAAAAACTTGCCCAGTGTGAAAACGCCAGTGCGCCCGTCCCATGCTGTACTTTTGTCATAATCGTAGCCGCTCCTCAATCGCGAACCTGCTCCCCTTCCCCGTGAGATGTAAGCAACTAAGCCCCCAAAACTACCTCGACCCGTCCAACCCCATCCTCATCGTCATCGTCATTCTACTCCAACTTGTCCAGGTGCTCCAGCCTCGTCAGCACGACCTGCTTGCTCGTCTCCTCGATCTCGCCGGCGAGGAAGACCTCGTCGAGGATGGCGTAGACCTTGTAGAAGTTGAAGACGAGGTCGAGCTCGCACACGTTGCCGAAGAAGGCGTCGAGCACCTCGACGAAGAAGTGGATGGCCTCGAGGTACGCGAGCTCGTTGTCGTTGGCGTCGACGCACGCGCAAAAGAAGAGGCCCGCGTACCGCCGGTAGACGACCTTGTTGTTGCGGAACTCGACAAAGTTGGACTGGTACTTCTGGTCGCGCGGCGCCACGAGCCGGTGCACCTCGCCCTTGAGCTTGATCTTCTCCTCGTCGCTGTAGGGGGCGTACCACTTGGCCAGGCGGGTCTTGCCTCTGCGGAAGGGGCGGGCCCAGTCAGCGTCCTGTTTTTCTTTCGGGATTCTGGCCGGGAAGATTCACTTACTGCCTATTCTGAATAAGGATGAAGGACAACATCTTGGACTCGTTGTCTAAGGGCCGGGCTGGAGGTTGGTGTAGGTGGATGGGGGGATGTGCCAATTGATAATGCGGGTTGTCGTCGAATTCCCAGCGTTGAACAGGGGTCCTTGTTCCTTATCGATAAGACACCCTAACCCTGGAATGTGACAGTTTCAGGGGCAGTCCCAGGAGGCAATGAATTTTGACAGCAGCTGTGAAATCATTCTGCTGAATATTCAGTCGTGCAATGCCTCTTTCGGTGTTCGGTGTCGTTTTGTCACGAATATCCGTATATCACGCATTTGGGCACACGGAGCCCGTCAAAAGATCTGCATCTATTCTCTGGCTCTAAAGTATCGCAATCATAAAAACGCAATCGCACCAGTATTTACTCCTCTGACACCATACCATGGAACCCTAAGAGTCGCAGGGCCTCGCAGTCATAGAATGAATAAGACAGCTCTTATCATTGAGAACGCCCGTGTCCGACCCGACCAGCTCCTTTGGGCATGCATTGAGGTGCGCTTCTTGACTGAAACCAGATCGTCTCACTTCCAGGCACTGAGGCCGGCCCATGGGTCACCAGGATTCTGGGACTGCTGATGCTGCTGCTGCTGCTGCTGAGTCGAGCCTGGCCGGTTTTGATTGTAGTAGTCGCTGGAACCAACGTGGTACGTTTGCTGAGGCCCTAATGGGGGAGGCCCCGGAGGAGGTGGTGGAGGTACGAAATTAGCTGGCACGAAGGTATGCTGCTGCTGTTGCTGCTGCGCAGCCTGAGGGTTGCCGTAGGTGGAGAACGGCCTGCCGGGCTGACCAAACGTGGTTTGTGTGGGCGGGGGGGAGGCCGGGTTTGGCCGCATGGCGTTGATTCCAAAGCTTGACTGAGTTGGTGGCGGAGATGCCGGGCCTGGAATACGTCCATGCGCACTGGGGTTATATGCAGCCTGCGAGGGGTACTGACCGGACTGCTGCATATACGATCCCGCCATGTTCGCCTGATTGGGCGGAGGAGAATTAGGGACTTGGTACTGGCCAGAAAAGGTGGTCTGGGGGTATCTCGGGGCAGCTCCCGGCGAGAACAGAGGTGCTGGCGTTGGTCGGTTGGAAGGAGGCTTTGGCGAGGACGCAGGCTCCATCGACATCCGCTCCATGAGCCCGCGCAGACGGTCTCTCTCGACCTCAGCCTGTGCAGTCTTATTTGTAGCTTTGTCTTGTTCGATCTGGTTCAGGAGCTGCGCGCCCTCGGATCGCCTATTGTTGACAAAGCTATCCACATTCTTCTCAAGGCTTTCCACTGTCTCCTTCATTTCCGTATACCATCGCTTTGCGCTCTGAAGTCCGGCCACAAGATCCAAGAACTCTTGGTAGGCACGTTTGTACTTGTTGACAGCCAAGGCGCGCTGGCGTTGTATCGTCTCATACTTGCTCTGCTCCGCCCGGACACGCTTGTCTTGCAGAAGGTTGTTGAATGTCACTGTCAATTCTTTCATGAGAGAAGACTGCTTGTGCGTGGCCTGCACCAGGCGATTCTGATGAGGCCGGAATTTCTCAAGCTCGGATTTGAACAATTGGCTTTCATAGTTTGCGATCGATTTCTTATTCAGGATCAATATTTGCGAGATGTCGTCGGTGTGGACCTATACAGCGATTCAGTTAGTAATGAAGCAAATGTTCAAATTGAACAATACAACCTCAGCTTACCTTCTCCTTTAGATCTTTCAAGACCTGATTTCGTTCGCGCTTGATCAGATTCAACTTCTTGAGAATATCCTCGACCTTGCTGATCTGGTCCACAACGCTTGGACCAGCATCGTCAAAATCATCATCGAGCAGGTTGGGCTCTCCGCCTGCCGGGCTGGTGATGTTGCTCGACTTCCCCCGCACTTTATTGACCGCGCTTTGAAACAGGGCGTCGATCTCGCCGTGCTGTGCGGCTGTCCGCATCTCCTGGAATTCTTGCTCGTTCTGTCGCAATTTGGCGGCTAGCTGGCCATCGCTCCTTGCGGCCTCCTCGAGTGCTTCCCGGTAATTGCGTATGTCGCTCCGCAGAGTGGTGGTCAGCCTCGAGCTGGGTTGCTGAGTCCACTCATTCTCATACTTTGAACGCATCTTCTCGCAAACGCTCTCCTCCATATCCAGCTGCTTCGCACTACGGTCGAGGATCGACACAATCTTCTCTTTTTCGGACCGCAACGTCTCAAATATCGACGACGGGTCTTCTTGGTCAGAGACGTCCACACACCAAGTCCTGAAATCTTCGTCCGGAAGCACATCTTGATCAAAACCACCCTTAAGTACCTGGAGAGCTCCAGGGAGTCTGAGATAGTCCAGACTCGCAGCCATTTCACTGTTGGCAATGTCTACGCGCTCTGTCTCGGCACGAACCAGTTTCGCCTTCTCCTCGTCGTACATGCTTGCGGATTCGGTAACGGCCAAGGGCACAATTTTGGCGAAGAGATCTGGTCCAGTGATTCGCTGGATGTCTTGACCGGCGTACAACTCGCTGACAGGGATCGGCTTGCTTGCTGGTAGCTTGGGAACGGGAGCGACGCTGGCCTCGGCCGGTACCGTCTGGTGATAAATGTAATCGTTGTCCTTGGAGAGCTCTGCAAGCTTGTCTTGCACACTGGACAAATGCCGCTTGGTGAGTTCTGCTAGGAGGCCGCCGGTCTCAGCAGTGAGGTTCGAGCTCGGCGGAACCGATGACGGGAAGTTGCTTGCTGTTCTGTAAGCATCCCGAGCTAGACTCTCCGCCACCTGCAGGCGTGCAACGGCGATACCGTGCGAGTTCGCATCGTCGTCGGCCATGGCCTGGAAATACTGTGCCATCGAGTTCATGAGATTGGCTTTTATCTGTTGGTCGTAAGCATCTATCAAGGAAGGGACTTGAGTCAAGTACTGGGACAGCGCTGGTTGGCTTACCTGAACAAATGACAGCCACACTTTCTCGAATATGGCCTTGTTCACATTTTCTTGCACGCCGTCGATAGCCTGCACATACAAAGCGCCAGCCTGGCTTGCCAACTTGGCAAGAAGACCAACTTTTTTCTGGTCCGCAATCTGCTTCTCGAGGAAGACCTCTTGTGCCTGCGCAAGCATGATGTTCAGAAGCGTCTTGACAGTCTCTCGGCTTAGATCCGAGGAGGGCGCGTGGAGGAAGTTCTCGTTGATGTAGGTGAACATGCCAGCAGATGCTTGGAAGGAGTGGTATGCAGTCTTCAGACCTGATTCTTCTGAACGAGTCTGAAGTGCTGCATGGCAAGATAGGACGGCGGAAATATTGAAGATTATCGAGGCTTTTTCAAAAGCGAGGGAGTACTGCGCCGTAGACTTGTGCGTGAAAGCGTCAAACCTGGCCATCCAAAGTCAGAAATGCGCTGGTTACAGCAAGGCCTGCCAGAATTCGTTCGACTTACCAGGTAAAGGAGATCTTGATATGTTGCTCATCGACGGGAAATCGAAGATCCAGGAGCTCCAGCTGTCCATAGTAGCGGTAGAGTAAATCCCTACCGGCTGTGCTGTCTTTACCAGCGCCTCTCATGTCTTGCCTTAGCCGGTTGAGGGCGGCACACTCTTCAGCATAGCGCTCTGGGTCATCGCCATAGGTGTTCTGGATGTAGTTCTTCAGTGGTGCAACCCAGTCGATCTCGTTGGTAGCCTTGAGAGGCACCGAGAGCATCGGCATTTGCGCCATCTTGTCAGTTGCGCCTGTGCCTGAACCGAGGCACAGCCAGGAGTGAATGTCGCGCGCAGAGTCGGCTGGGAAGTCCAGGGCCGTAGCGATTGCGAAGGACCTTGAGAGAGATTGGCGAAGCTGGGCCAGACTCGGTCGGCCAGGTCGGGTCGAGCGCTGGGTGCTGTTCGAAGCTTTGTCGTGCGATGTGCTGACAGGTATTCTATGCGCAATCTACTGGAGGCCGACAGGTTTATTGTTCTCAATGTATGTCGGGTTCATTTCGCTGGACGGGATTGGGTCCTGAGAGCTGGGTGTCTATGCGGGACACGTCGACGAGTGGAGGCCGTGCAGCTCGGGGTCAGATGTGGTTATGCACGTCAAGCAGTCGAGAGCGAGGAGAAGACACGGGAGGGAGTTCTGGAGACGGTTGAGAAGATCGTCGTTCGCGCGCAAGCGCAGGCAACATTCGCGAAGAAAAGCACAATGCTCGTCGTAAGGTGACAAGGAGCGAGACACTGGTGATCCAGGCTGTAGCCGCCCGGTGATCTGGATCCGGAGGTGTGAGTGTCGTCAATGGTGGGGGAGAGGCGCCACTGTGAGTGGAGTGGAGTTTCTTGCCAGACACCAGACCATGCGAGGGAAAGCTTTGGTGCCGCCGGGAGAGAGCTTCACACTTCCAAGGTCGGTCCAACACTAAAATCAGTGGGAGACCAGTGCCAATTAATGGCCTTTTCCGGGGCTCCGTGACTTGAAGTGCTTCCAATGTTGTATTTGCTCTGGCCATAGCCGCCCGCGCAGGGAGTCCCCTGTCTTGACTTATTCTCCTTGTCGAAGATCTGCACAGACGGTCCTTGTACCTGGAGTTTTCGATGACATATTTTACTCAAGTCTTTATGGGCAACATGCGACGCGACTCAGAGCCACTGACTTGTCTGCTTCTTTTTAACTTTCGTTGTTGATGATAAGCATCCGCAACTTCATCGGCCACGACGGCTGCGGCCCATCCTGCCGAAGTGCACTTTGGCGAGCAGTGGGCGATTTCTCTGTCGCATGCAGGCACAAGTGACCAGATCTCCCCACTGGACAGCTACGAAGTAAGCCAAGTCGACTTGTCTGGTGAGCAGGACCGCTAGGGTCGAGGGCTGCAGGTTTCTGCAACGAATGACCAGATATCGCGGCCCAACTGGGGATAGACCTTATGCAACAGTCACCACTCAACACCTCAAAACCCCGACTCCCTCACCTGGTTGGTCAGGGCAGCCCGGCAAGGGGGGCACGCCAAATAAGTTTGCTTGGACGGCCCGTGCCTGCGATGAGTGTCCACTTGGTAGATCACCCGCTGCTGCGGGAATCGTCCGTTTTCTGTAGACATCTGCCTCTTTTTCTGTGGCTGGCACGTCGTTGGGGGCCTCAAGCACGATTCGGCAAACATGTCCGTCAGTGAAGAGCCGGCCTGCATGGCCCATTATGCGGCCTCAGCCCTGCATATTGTCTTTCTGAGTGGGGCTTGTTCATTGATCAGTGACAGTCGAGTTGCGAAACCTGACGCATTGTAACTATCAATGTTCGCTGACTACCTACACTTGATCCAAGGCCTGCCGAGTAATGAGATCTTTCAGTCCGCTGAATGCTTGGATGCTCCTTCGCCTCCGTTCATCAGAGCGAAACCAGGGCGCTTGATTACTCGTCTCAACGGCACCCCTGCCAGCCAACCTGATTGACCACATCACATGTTATATTAGTCAATTGCCAATAAGCTCTCAGAGCGGTCAACTGAAGGCCGGATGAGTTGATGGGCTGGCAACAGAAGGACTGACGGCCCAGCAAAACCAGACAGACTTAGGTAGTGGGATAACCCTTGATGGTTTTTTCTCTTTATCCTTCGCCTCATTCGCCTCCTCCACCTCCTCCACCTTCCTAAAGTCGAGACTCAGGAGAGCGTACACTCCTCAAAGGCCGTGCCTTCATAGATATGTATCTGGCTGCACCAAGAAACGCTGAGCCAGTGCGATTCCCTTGGCTCCCCAAGCCTTTCTGACATGTGTAATTGCCAGATACTTTTCCATGGTTCAGGGCTCGGGTCTAAGCCTCAACCAGCTAACTTTCTGGCACCTAAACAGGATGGTATGCACAGTTAAAAAAACAAACTCTAAACAACTCATCTCGTAACTATTCCTTGGGACTGCCAAAGTGGCTGAGGCAAGCCAGAGTGCCTTCTAAGACAACCAGGTTAGCACATCCGGCTGGACCTGGGACGTCGGATATAAAGCTGCCTAGGTATCGCAAAGCTGCAGTCGAAGCCCTTTGTCTTTTTTCTCTCTTTCACGGACGAGCAGATAGAACTCACTGCCTGGTATGGTTATGTTGGAACTTCCAGAGCTTGTGCTGCAAGTTGCGGCGTATCTCCCGCCCGCGGACGCCGCCTCACTTGGCCTTACGTGTCTCAAGCTATTCTCCATCATCTCTATGACCGGGATATACGCAGATTTGAAGGCCAGTAGAATCGTTGAACCTGACTGCACCATGCCGGATCACGTTGCTGCGCCAAACGAGAGCGAGAGATTCGTGCTGCTAGTGATGCTTGAGAGAGATCTCCCTGGCTACAGCCTATGTCATTACTGCAGGATCTTACATCATCAGCGTACTTGTATCTGGCAAGCTCGAACAGGTCCCTGCTGGTGGAAATTGGGCCGGGTTACGTTTGGAGATGCGTATCAAGTCATGCTGCGATCTCGCTATGGCGAAGGCTATGGGCGACCACTATCTTCCTTATCTATCTCAACTGACTGGGTCGAACATCCGTATACATGGAGAGATGGGACGCCGTGTGATGTCGAGACCGACGTTGAACCAAGAAAAGTCAAGTTAGACGTGGAAGCCGCCGTGGTCGACGGGTCTCTTCTGCTCCACACAAGACAGCGGCTCTGGATCCAGACGAAAAAGCGACGGTTGAGATGGTATCTTGGACGAGGTCCATCGATGATGAAATATGGGTTTCAGATATGCCGGCACGACTACTCATATATGCCTGGTTGGTTCGTTGACGCTAGACAAGACCGAGGCATTGACCTATTCGTGGGTGATCAGTGGCTAGAGTTGGCGCGACACCGACAGCCTCGTTGGAAGGCACACTTGTTCCGGTGCTTGAGGCGGCCTCGCCAACAAGCATGCGGCAAGATTAAACAATGGGTCTGTCCCTACTGTCCGACGAGGGCAAGATTGGACACCTATGATCATGGATGGCGAGGGGTCGAGGCGGTGCTGGACGTATGGCAAAACCTGGGCAGGTGTGAGTCGCCTACTGATCCAGAATGGTCACTCTGTTGGCATCCTCCTTGTCTAAGGCACAAGGGATATAACTGCCCAAGATTCATCAATTTTGATGCTCTATCTGCGGCTTGTCAACAGAAGGCAAGGTCAAAGATGTCGGAGTGGGTGGATCAGGGAAACGAACGACCACGTAATGGTTCCTGGTGTGATCTCCCTATGGGGGCAAGTGGTTTGGAGTGAGAATTATCATCCATGCAGGAGTTATTTGAGAATTGACAATGGCAGCTTCATGTTTAAAACAGCACCATCCAGAGACAACGGCAGGAAACTGCAACAAGTGCCAATGAACCATCCAACATCAGAAACAAGCTTCCCATGCAGAGGACTCGGAGTTCTGACCGCCAGGCTGGAGGATGGGGGAAGCGGCGATGCATGAGGCTGGCTGGATTGCGATGGAAAGGTCACAGACGATGGGGACGGACTTGCCATATTATCTATAGCTGCTCCTGAGTTTTAAGACAACTTGTACTATCAGTCATGGTCGAGCATTGTTTAACGGGGTTGCTTCAGGAGATGCCTCAATGCTAGTAGTGCATATCTTTTCTTTGCGAGATAAGGAAGAAGGAAGGTTAGAAACCAGAATATCTATTTTAATTCACAAGATGAAGGTTGACCATCCCAGTACGAAAAACTTCTATAATGAATCTATTCCCTGTGATCTTCGGTCGACGAAACCGACAGGTCATCTTCTAGCTACCGTCCGATCTATTTCTCATTCTCAAAGACATTGTACAGACTTCCGATGTGCGGCTGAATCTCCACAACGAACTCGTCGCCCTCGTGGAGGTACTCCTTGGGGTTCCTGAAGGCCCCGATGCCGCTCGGTGTGCCCGTAATAATGACAGTTCCCGGCTGAAGCGTGGTGCCCTGCGAGACGAAGCTGACGACCTTTGACACGTTGAAGATCAAATCACTGACCAGGGGGAAAAGAACACCATGTTAGCAATGGATCCCCCAAGCTACCATGACGGCGCTGTCTGTGGAAGGGCCAAACGGCAGCGAGGATCGCACGCCGAGGCAGGCGGGCTTGTCACTTACTCGAGCTTGCTCTCCTGCAGGACCTTTCCGTTCTTCAGGCCGCGCATGCGCAGGGCCGCGACGTCGGGGATGACCTTGGGCGAGACGAGGACGGGGCCGATGGGGCACGAGCCGTCGAAGCCCTTGGAGTAGCACCACTGCGTCTGGGCGAACTGGCTCGTCCGGCTGGACACGTCGTTGGCGGCGGTGTAGCCCAGGACGTAGTCCAGGGCGTCGGCCTCGGACACGTTGCGCGCCGTCTTGCTGATGACGATGGCCAGCTCCGACTCGTAGTCGGCGCTGTCGTCGGCGATGGTGTGCTTGGGGATCAGCGTCGGCGCGGGCCAGGGGTCGGCGAGTGCAGTGTCCGGCTTCCTAGTCGCGACTGTCAGAGATGTGATTGATCCCCCCAGGGAGCTCATGGGACTGGCTCACAGGAACAAGGTTGGCACCGATGGGATAGCCAGGCTGGCTTCTTCGGCATGGCCACGGTACTGGGTAGGGATGTCAGTAACACGGAAAGAGGTCAACGGGTGAGATAGGGGATGTTCACATTCAGTCCGATGCACCGGATGGTGCCGACCTCGCTCTGGGCCAGTGGGGAGAGGATCCTCCCGATGCTCTCGACCCGATCAGTCAATGAGCCAGGGTTGAGGGCAGAGGTGCCACTGAAGACCCTGGCCTTGACATCCTCGCCCTTGCGTACGGCAGCGCCGACGTCGATGTCATCCTGGACAGGCTCGCCTAGGACGACGGCACTGTCATCACTCTTTGGTGCGAAACGGACGAGGCCTGTTTCCCCAAGTTAGTTCGGCTTCGGCTTCTATTGTCAGGGCAGGGTTTGGGTAGGTCCGTACGTTTGAACGACATGTTGTGTGTTTCGTGTTGTAAGCTCAAGCTTCGTGGATCTGGGGAACGAAACAAGACGACGATAGTAAGGCAACTTCAAATGTTTTATGAGATTGACTGATCGGAGAACAAAGAAATCGCCGTGCCTTGTGAAGCTACCGACTTCTTTTGACCATTAAGCTACCCCGCACAGGCTTCTTCTCCAAGTCCGATTGCCACCGAACGGCAGTTGTCCGAGTGTAGCCATATTTTGCCTAAGTGGGGTGAACATCGGACACAAATTGATAGCCGTCATTCCTCTCCGACAAAGACAGCTACTGAGACCGGACGTAGGTCAGTTTTGCACGGCGGAGCAATAACCCGACGCAATTGAGTTTTCGGGGTCATCCCTTCGGCTGTATGTATGAAATACAGATATTCCCGGTTTCAGCTGCCAACCAGGTGCTCATCTAAGTTGACAGGCGAGGCTTTCTGCTGCAAGCATCTACCTACGATTTACACTACCTGACTAACCTAGAGTTGAGAGGCAAAGTCTTGCGGTAGTGTCTAATTGTGAAATGTTCCTAATGATTGGAATAGCAATGCTGCTAATCAAGGTAATAGAGATGCTTGGTTTTCGTTGATATTTTCTTCCTTTCTCAACTTTGTCATCCCTCTTTCTTTCTCCTTTCCCTTACCTCTGTTTCTGTCTAAGGGATCATACTCTGCAAAATATAGGAACAGTCCTCGGATGAGAGATCTTTCCCGCAAGTGCAGGCAATCAGTTTGGATAAGCCTTGTGCAGATGAATAATATAAGATGCATGCCATAGCCTCAGACGTACAGCTTCAAATTCCGCTCTGAGTAGACTCTCGCAACTAGACCACAGTAAAGCCACGAATCCCCTCGCCACAACAACTACTGGGTATCGTGTTTAGGGTTAGTGGCGGTGAGAAGGGAGGTAACCTCACGGGACACAACACCGCTCGGAGGGGCGGTGACCAGTTGCCGATCCAATGGCGGCCTCACCGACAGTTTCAGCTCCCTTCTACAGATTCATTGACGGGATACGCGGACCTCGAGGGACTCTTCAAGTCTCTCGGTCTTGGGGTGAAGGGAGATCCAAGGAGCCAAATCGGAAAAGTCTGGAGAGAGGTCCGTTCGCAAAGGGGTCCGCAAGTTGCCCATAGTACGGAGTATGTAACTACCTGGTCAGGGATGCATCGATCCCATGTCTGAAGATCTCTCGATCAGTTCTGACACATCATGTTTTCCCCATGATTGTGATGATTCCCCTTTTCCACATTTTTCAAACATCATTTCAGGGAGGCGGCTGGATCTTCAGCGGATGAACTCACGACCTGCATCAACTGCGGTGATCAACAAAGGCCAAGATGTTGAGGGATGCACAACGTCGGGGGCCCTTAAACAAGCAAAGAAGAAAAAGAAATACTTTCAAAAAGGGTGGCACAAAAGTCGAATATCTTTCCTTCCGGTCTAGTAAAAGCGGAATGCCGGAGAGGTCCGCACAAGGGGCACCACGGTGTCGTGGCATTGCATCTCCTGTGGTAGCCAAGTTGCAACTCTTATGTTACCGAGGAGCGTCTCGCGTCATGCAACACAAGGTTCCAAAAAGGGTGTTGGGTGCAGATAAGATGTTAATGCAGGTCGCATCAAGGAAGTTATCAAGTCTCAAGTCTACGGAGGTGGTATCTGCGAGAGTGTGTCTCGTTAACGCGAAGAACGAGATCAATTCTTGAGGGTTACTTCCAATAGGACTTACTGAACAAGTACTTGCGTAAATGCGTGTAGATGAACACTTCAGGCATGACCTAGACTGGAGGCATTGTTGGTGTGCGTAGGATCACAATACCTTGCAGATGCTTGCATTGACTGTCAATTCTCAAGGGCATTCGTTGCATCTCCAAAGGGCCAAGAAATCGAGTGATATGTTGGTGTTTCTCTATCACGCCGAAGAATGCACACATGATTTTGTAAGTTACACAGGCCGTCGCGGCTGGTTGTGCGTAATGCAAGGCGCAGGAAGGGAATCATTGAAAAGGGAGAGAAGCAATGGATATGTTGAAGTGACACATCGCGGAATGGTTCCCGTCCTCTTGAGTTTTTTTTTTCAGACTGGCGACTTTGTCCAACTGTCACAAGTGCTTCAGATCTGCTTATCGACAGAAAATGCATCACCTTCTTGACCGGTCTGGCACGGCTTACCTGCCTCCCGGCCAAGTCCTGTCACGCACAGGCGAATGACCTCATCAGATTTGCAGTGGGCGAACCAGACAGGCTTGTAATACTGTACGGTTCGGCCAATAGCACCGATGAGCACGCTGTCCACCCGCGTGATATGGAGCGACTTCGCATCGCGAGGGCCACGGTCCAGATGTTGCCGGCGAATGCGGCTATCCTCATTGAAGGATGCCAGAAAGGACAACGAAGCGCAGCCTCCCGATAGGTCTCCGAGCGGATGGGACCAGTCCGTCCTGTCCGTCCGTGCAAACCTCTGGGACTGAAGATTTGGGTCCGGTGACCAAGTCCGCAAGCAGATAAGCGCAGCAAGCGTGTTCGCCCCGATGAGGGATTCTCACGGGCAAGCAAGGGGTGGGCTGCGAAGGGCATTGGCCGGCCAGAGCCAATGACACGGAGAGGGACAACGCAGTGGTGTCTCGTTCGGCGGGCGCAAGGTCGAGCGCGATATGCGAGGGCCTGTTGCAGATCATCGAATATGCAGGTCAAATGTACTTACGCACATATGTATGTCAATGTGTGTTGCATTTTCTGGGTCACACACACACACACACACGCACGCACGCACGCACGCACGCAGGCAACTGAGAGAGGACAGGGCCTCTCTTCACTCCTTCCGTGGCATGCGGGGACAACCAACCCCCGCTGTTGGCATCTCGTGGCCCCATCGAGTTGCCGATATGATTTGAGAGTCTCACCGAGCTCGAGTGTTCTGGATGCGTGGTGCATTGGCGTGCCTGCCTGTGACTGTTATCTCGCTCCAGTCCCACGCGCAGCGTTGACCGCACGAGCACATGCGACGACGCGATTGGCGAAGCAACCAGGCCGGCAGGCAGTCATGTCAACGAGGTCAGAACCAATAAACCAAAGGACTCAAAGGGGCCACAACACAACACAGCACGTTTTTGCCGACAGCCTGTGCTGGTAACACAGTAGTCGAAGCCAACCGGGGGGAACATACGGATACTGCTTGGTTGCTTCTCTTTTCGTGCCCCATGGATGGCCCTTTCGGCACAAGTGGAGTGGTGGTGGTGGTGGTGGTGTTGATTGGGTACCGACCCTTCACCGCCATGAAATGAACGAGATGGTGAAATACGTACATGGTAGGTAGTGCACTCCGTATGAGGATTGATCCACTAGGTGCGTGACGGGTTTTGCGCGCACTCGCATCGTCGGTCGTCGTGGGCTCACACACGGGATTCGGCATCGAGGCGGAACCCAAGGTGGATGTCGATGGGTGATGTTTGGGGAAAGCAGCTCAGGAAATTGCATCTCCGCTCTCCGACCCGTAGGCAACCACAATTTGATACTCACTCACATGCTGTACTTGTGCTGTTCTTGGCCTCCGGTCTCCTTCCCCTGATCCAGATGGATGGAAGGTTGACGCTCGGTCGAAGACACCGCTAGCCAAGCGTGCGTGTACAGCGTCGACTAGGACAGGTTCAGTAAAGCGGAAGCCGTTGGGCAAACTTCATCGAACCATGCAAGGAGAGACGTCACCATCCCGCAAGCAGGGCTAGTGGCTATCAGATCCACAAGTGTTTCAGCTTATTTCCTCTTCGGAATGTATGTACAGGTACGGGTACACACCGTTTCGTGGCCCTGAATCCTTGCGATGTTTCCCCGCATTCTAAGACTGCATCAAAAGAGTCATCAATCCGAGCGCGGAGGGGGGAGGGGAGGGGGTTCGTATTCACTCTCTCACAAACACCGGTGTTGGGATGAAGAGCGAAGTAGAAGCATGCCTTCGCGAGGTGGCATCAGTGACGGTGAGCACAAGAAACAGGGCGCCCGGAGTACTCCGGGCGCTCGCCTCGTCTCAACCGGGTTCTTCCCTGATTTGCGAGATTTGAGGGGAATTTGGGGAGTCGAATGAGGATGGATTTCTCGAGGCTGCCAGCTCTGGTTGGCGCCTGGTAGATTTGCGCGGTCATATGGACAGGACAGCACTTGGCAACCATTCATTACCACCGCAATGGACCCCCACAGAAACATCAATGGATGAAAGGCTTTGAAGCGGTCAGGCCTCTGAGCTACCGTAACCTTGCGACCACCGGAAAGACCCCTTCAGGCAAGCTTGAACTAACATTGGTAGCGATTTCGCAGGGTCAGCCTGTCCGCGGACCTGGTCCTGCTCCGTAGTCGAACCCTGATCCCCACTGATAAGCGAGCAAGATGACTGCGACTTACACCTGTAGGGTGCGTTTTCAGGCAATCGCCCCCTACTGATCAGCCCCAGGGATTGCGAATTCCCTGTTTCACGATGCAGAACGACTGCTGAGGCCCCGCGATGATCAATGGGAGACTGGACACGTAGAACAAGCATGTGCTTTGAGCCGGAGGGACATTTCGGCCTTCCCGCCCTTGAGAGTGCGGTTGAAGGAGCACAAGGGAAGGGCCAAGCTAGTTAGCAGGCAACTGTTGTACAAAGAAGGGTTGCTCTGGATCCGAGAGTCGCAGTGCTACTTGTCCGTGCCAGAGAGGAGAAGAGCAAATAGTTATGCCAAGGTCGTTTGGAGGTGGTTTCCTTCCCCTCGCGATGGGTATGCCGATCGAACCGAACCAAGAGTTGCCGGGCCCAAGCACTGCCCTGACGTCGATACCTCATGGGGCGAAGCCTACAGTGCCATCATCATGCAGGAAGCGGTTGTCCCTTAATTCTCAGAATCGTTCCACTCCCCACGTGCTGGTCACACGTCACTGTCTTCATTGGCCGTCTCATATTACTGGGCGATGCACGTTGCCTCAAAGGGCACAATCCAGCACAGACAGGTATCTGATTCCTGATCGCTGATTCCTGATTCCGGGAGTTGAGGATAGACGTTGGATATTCGTGATCCCAAACAGGGGAGTGCTGTTCCACGATGCGGAAGACTGCGACTGTCCTATGTAGGCGGAGACTGGCTTCTTGGCTTCCTGGATAGATAGGAGAAGGGAGAAAAAAAGGACTGTGTGCGTCAGCAAAGCCAGTCTCGTCAACGCTGACTGGCCGAGATGATGCACTGGAGTGAGGTGAGCCGCGGCGTGGCCTATCGTCGGATGAGACAAAGTCGAGAAGACGATTTCTCATCCCGATAGCTCATCTATCTCCCAAGGCCGGTCACCAGCAAACGTTGAATGGCCGATACCGTCTCAGACACCCCCACGAAAAAGGGCCACACCGGCCGGGCGGCTTACCATATACCCGTCCGAACGGCAAGGATTGCCCAATTCGTAGTGATTGGCGGCACCTCTGTGCCCATCCTCATGTCCTACTTCACCCTTTCGTGAGTCGACCGTAGCCGACTCTTGCACGACGACGGCAAATGTCATCAATATCCCACCTGGCGTGTCTCGGAAGAGCTCCACCGCTCCGTGAGCTCTCGAAAAGAGCTCACCGACTGAGCTCAGGACAGAGTCCGGAATGGGATGATCGCCATGCCGTACGACCTACCGTCCGAGCAAAAACACCAGATCCTTTGACACGGATGTCACTCGAGATGGCAGATCAGGTACGCGCGGGACGAGGCAGCTCAATGGCATTGCTCTGGCCGCGGTGCTAGCGTGCGCCATGGGAACTCGAGGTAACTCGAGAGACATCTCGAGCCGCGGTCATAGGCTGAAGAGGAGGGGAGGGCCAGGAGTGACGGCAGCTGACTTGCATGCCCACGGTACACTGCGCCCTTTGTGTATCGTGAAGAGCCTTCAGCCTCACTCTGGTTGCCGTCGGGTGCGTGCGGGATCAGACACAAGGTGGGCGCATTCAGTAAATTGCTCGCACCGCCGGCTGCTCTGTACTCGATCATTGGGCAGGGCCGCAATGCACCATGTAGGCAGACAGTTCGGTCCAGTAGCAGCGCTTCCCAAGCCGTTCTGTGCGTCCTTCCTCAGGTCCCTTGCACTCCGCCACATCGCCAACGAGAGAAGCAGCACCGAATCATCTCGGCCGGCCCTACCCTACCCTCACAGGGGGAGAGAGGAGACCATTAACCCGACCCGGGTGTGAATGCACTTTGCATCTGTGAAGGTGGGGAAGTACCTGTACGCCGGGCTCAAGAAGCAAAAAAGAAGCAGGGATCAGAGAAGAATCGAAGGAGGTCAAAAAGGTGGAGAAGCCACACGCAACCCTCCCCCAAGATGATGGAGAACAAGTTTAGAACCGTGTTTTTGCCAATACGACGAGTCTCCGAGTGTACCCAATTGCCCTTTGCGCGCGCGAAATAAATCTACTCCTCAGTGAAGTAACCAACCCCTAGTAATCCATTATAGGAGCCTGGTAGAGAGTGAGAAAAGGGCTGGCAGGCATGCCCTCGTGACCGTCTTTTCCGTGCCACACCGCCGTCGTCTCAGTGTATCGGCATCGCTTTGATTACACCATTTCCCATACGAGTACATCGAGCCAGTGTGGAAGTGAGAGAGCAGTCTGTTCATTTCCCTCCATGTGCGACAGCTGCATACAACACAACAGATGGCCGAGGTGTCTCCCTGCTTCCAGGTAGTTACTCTGGGTCGACTCTAGGTACCCCGAGGTCTCCTGTCTCGTTGATTTTGCCCACTTGAAAGGCCTTTTGATCTGATGTTTTCTTTTTCCTCTTCCTTTTCCCGCTTGCCCCTTTCCCGTGCTGTCACCCGGGCCCTTAACTAGAAGCATCCACAAGCCAGGCCGCATGGAGTACGGTACTCGGTCCCCCCAAGCTGGCTCCCCTGGGCAGACCCGCTTCTCTGGCCTTCCCCGAGCTCCCCTCCCCGATCGTCATCTTTGGTGGTAGAAGTAGCAGAAGTTGGTGTGTTGGGTAGGTAGGTATTGACGCGACCAAGAACCCCCGTGTACCTATGTACACTACGACACACCCCAGGTACCTTTTTGGTGCTGCTTTGGATCCCGTTTGCCGGTCGAGCGGTGCGGCCCACACCCTCCCTCCAACCCTGAATGCATCCACGGATGCGTTGCTTTGCTGATGTCGATTGCTCATCCATCTTCACCCATCAAATGTGCCATGTCGACACACTTACACTACCACCTTACCACCGAGCTACCTCTCCATCCACATCCATGCCTTACTGACCCCTGTCATGCTTATTCCGTCCCTCAAACAGCCAGCTTGATGACCTCTTTGAGCTCTGGCCCAAGGATATAAACCAGACCTCCTCCCCACGACCGCAACCGTCTCCGTCCACTCCTCCAGCAACCCATTCTCACTCAACTCTGATCATCCTTCACGAAACAAAAGATACTCCAACCACTTCTTTGAATCTCTCCCATTACCTACCTGATCCCTGATTTTAAGGTTTTCCCATCAACTTGGTTCCCAAACGGAGAGCTAAACCCCGCACACCTACCTAGCCTCCCTCCGTAGTCACCTTTAAGGTTTACAACCACGCTTCTCTTCCCAGACTTGCCGATTCATCGCCATAACAAAAAGGCATTCGTCTACCCGCCGTCAAACCCACGCGCTCTTTGACACCATACCTATCCCTGCCGTCTTACACAATCCTGTGCTTAGACAAATAGATAGTTTTGACATCCCAAAACTTGTCGACTACGCCTTCTTCCCAGCAACTCTCTCACACACACAATCGAGTACTTGACAACTCGTCCACACTTCGCCATGGCCGTCAAGGAATACCAGCCCCTCGTCAACCACTGCTGCAGCTTCTGCTGCAAGGCCGTCGAATTCGGCACCCATGACTACTGTGGTGGTAGCTACCACTGCCACCGCTGCCCCTCATAAGTGGCGGCTCTTCCCTCGAGCCCTTCCACCGGATCGGGCTGGCTGCATCACATCCTGGCCGAGGCTTCCACACAACAAAGCGATGGTCCCATGCAGCAGGAGACGATTACGACCTGACACCTCCTCTACCCCAACAACACCACCGGCATGCAGCGCCTCACCTGCTCCTGGTGAGCCTACCTAGGTACTGCTCACCCGGTCACAAATGCTTCCAGATAGCCGATCGGAGGCTGCGCAGTTGCTGTATCACCACCATCTCGCACCGTTTCGATCTGTCGTTTCTCGCTTTCTCCCCCTATCTCTCTTCATTTCCTGGACCAAGGGCAGAGCGCCGGCAGTTATCATCTCATTTTCTATGATATGACCAGGGGTGCAGCCTTTCGCGTTACGACCGGCTGCAGCCTTTTCTTCACCGCTGCGTCTGTGTCTCGGATCGAATGTTGGCTGCATTTTGTCCAACACGCAATATTGAACCCAACAAAACCCGAAATCCACGCCAAAAGCACCAAAAATGACAAGAGAACCAGCGTCGTTCGTTTTCCTGCATGGGACGATCATGCAGAAATCCTTGCGGGTTTAGCCCTTTCGATTTTCTCTGTTGTGCCACCTCACCATTTGCTTTTTTCCTCTCTCTGCCCCTCCCCTGCCCTGCATCCGTCACATTATGGTGTGCTGGATGGTGCGTGTGTACCTGCACGACAAGGCTGATTCGATGGAGGCCCTGTCCCTGTCCCTGTCGCCTTCTCCCATTGCAGAGTCTTGCGGACTCGTAGGGATGCACACGCCCTCAACATCTCGGGCCTCGTCTGAGGGCCGGCCTCACTGACTGGCCGCTGGCTGGGGCCATGCAGGTGTGTTTGCTTCTGGACTCGATATGCAAGGCCAAGGTGGACGTGGCAGCACATCTCGCACACCTTCGCTTGCTCGAAATCACCAGCTGCAGATGCACACATCCCCCAGCAGGCAGGCAGAGACTTCAATCTTGCAACTCTCGCTCGCTGCCTATGCAGCTCTGCCTGCATTCTCCAACGACTACCGGGTGCTTTTAACCCATTTTCTTTTCTCATGTATCGACACCCCCCTCTTTCTTTCTTTCTTTCGTTACTTTCTCCTCTTTTGCTTTGACTTGAAGAAAAGCAAATGTGTACGTACTATTGGGCAGGATTTCTCTTTTCCTAGGACGGAGTCAAAAGGGCAAAATTCGGAGTTCTCGGCAGGCAGCACAGCCCTGGTTTGGGGATTATTGATCTTCTCTGCTGGGTTGGGCATAGCCTTCCTGCACGGCATCACTTTTTGGGGCTCACTCGCTTCTTCGCGGCCTGCGCCGCTTGCCGGCGGCCGTCCGGGGTGGGCGACAGCAGGCTGGCGATCTACTTTCACTTTACTTGGGCGTTATGGGAAAAACTGGGGGACACGGGAACGACTTGACATGATGCAATGAGGGTTACGAATTGGGCATTACGAGCAGAGCTCTGGGAGATTGTGACAAGGATCTTGTTGAGAGTGAGAGTGAGATAGCTGGAATACCTACCTTCCGGGCTACACCTTGGTATTTTTCCCAGATATCATGCCAATCAAGACGATTTCGTCACCTCCCATGATGATCTATTCGTGCAGCGATTATCAAGTGATCACCTCCACCACCACCAGCTGGGAGGCTTTCTCCCACGCCCACTCCCTCCATGCCCGAGTCTGCACCCCCCTCCCCTGCCGAGATGAGGCGTCTGCCAAACTAGGTGTCTCATTTCCCGATGTCAAGAAAAAGAAAGAAAAAAAGACGAACCGCCCAGGCCCCAGGCCCATCTCGAGCGACCGACCGTGCAAAATGTAACACCACCAGCAAGTTCCCCAGCAGTACGAACAGCATTAGACACGCATTTCGATGATGATCTTGACCGCTCTTGTCAATTTTGGGCCTCCGGCATTGGCTTTCAATGCTGCTTTGCTTGGCTCACGCCGGAGGGGTATTGTACCCGCCGTGCTGCCGGAGAGAGAGAGAGCAGGGAGCAGGGAACAGGGCAAGCAGTGACCTACCCGACTCTCCCGTCACCTAGCAAATCTCGGTGAGGGGCCAATGAGACGTCGACGGAGCCGTCTCCAACACCCAATATCACCGAAATATTGGATGTGCAACCGTGCGCGGTGCAAATCACCTGGGGAGTCTCTCCTACCTGCAGCAATAGAGCGGAGCTTGTGTAACACCAGTTCCCCTTCCTCTCCTTCACGCTGGAGAGAGGGACAATGAGCGAGGTCTCACCTTCCCACCCTGCGGCCCGGCATGCCATAGGTTCGCGGCGGACAGGGGGCTCCGCAGGTCTGGAGCCTTTTTGACCTGAGCCTTGAGACGACTGGTGAGCTGTGGAGGCGGAAAGGACCAAAATAGGTACCATCCTGAAACCCACTATCTTGACGCTTCTCGTCATCGGAGACGGGACAAGTATTGGGGGCCTGCCTGGCTGGGATGCCGTCACCCGATGGGGGAAGAGTGAGGAGAGACTATTGCTTCGCTTGCGGACGAAGCTACTGCGGTCAGACGACCGGACGGGCGATATGACTATGGAAACGACAAGGAAATTGGGCGATAAACCAAGAGAGGGGGGGGCGAATGTACGAAAAGGAAATTGTCACGATAAGCAAGGGAGCAGCAGAGGAGACCCGGAGCTTCACCCGGCCGAGTCCTTCGTCTCTCAGTGCTGAACATGTGAGGATGTACTGTACTTTCTGGGACGAAAAAAAAGGTCCTTTGTCAGTGTCAGCTACCTGCCTTAGGTATAGGTAGTCAGAAATGAGGGACGGACAGCTGCATGAACCGACGAGACCTTGTGTGGATAATGACTGCGTTGGAAGGGAGCACATGAGGTTACGCTCGAGAACAGGCTGGGGTGATTTCGGTCGTTCTAGATAACGCCTCCCTCATCGTGACTCAGTGAGTGGCTGCAGGCAATAGACTGACCTCCCCCCTCCTCCCCCCTGTGAGGTCTATGATGATGATGAGGAGTACGAGTATTGAGGATGATGATTCAAGACACCTGTTTCCCCTCTTTCTGGTTCAGCAGGCAGCGATGGGGTTGCGTTGGGCGGTTTCAATTGGTGCATGCACATGCAAGGTGATCAATGAGCACGGCCATCGAAAAGCCAAGTGGGAAACCGGTGTCGATGCGCAGATTGGAGAAGATGGGGATCGTCGTGTGGATGTTGGGAACCGAGTCACCGAGCAGTAAGCCTGCCCCCGGGCCCATGGTGCTACTGCTGCAGCCACAAAGGGACGTTTGATATCTCGTTCAAGTTCCCCCCATATATCATATATCAGAAAGGACTCAAGGCAGGTAAGACAAAAAAGGACAGAGTCCAAAAGAGGTCAAGTACCATGGTTATGCAAAGGTCGTGTCTGCAAAAACCCCATTCATTCATTCCGTTGCCCAAAACAAAATTAGGCGCATCAACGCCTGCTCGCCCCAAAATTGGTATCACAGCTAAACTCAATACATCCATGCGCGCTGCGCCCTATCGGTCCTCCGCAATCTTCATCGGGGAAGACACGGGGCCCAAAGAAATCCTTCAACGAACAAATCAAGGTGAGAACCGACGATGCTATCGCCGCCCCCCTCCTCACCGGCGGGGCGCTGGACAAGGTATGGATTGCTTGTGTGAGATATGCATTCCCACCACAGCGTCGCAGCCGATACCGAGCATTCCCTCCTCCCCCACGTAATGCAACCCACAGACGTTGCTGCGTGGTGCCCCGCGAATTCCTTGCCGCCTCAAGGTGTCTCGATGCAGAGCTTACCGACCTGGGAAGGGCCAGTATCTCCTCCTCGTGGATGAGTGGAGGAGGGAGCGGTCCGAGAAAATGACGGGCAGTCCCTAGCTCCAGACACGATGCCACGGTGACACTCAACTAGAAGCAACAATGGGCTGACCAAGCGTGGCCTCCGCTCCGTTGCCAGCCCGCACGTAGCCTCAGTCTTAGTACAGACTGAGAAAGACGGCGGAAATGGACGACTTGTCATATTTGACGTACTTGCCCTTGCCCTTGTCGACCTCGTGATACCTGTCCCAGAAACGGTTGTACAGCGGCTCGAGCATCTGCTGGATATCCCTGGCAAACATCTGGCGCACCTCTCGCTCCATGCTGTACGACTTGTGCTTGGCCACCATGTCGTCAAAGGACGTGTTGAAGGCGGTGAACTTCTGCTTGATGTTCTCCTTGTCCTTGGAGCTGAGGCCCTTGAGGATGGACGCGGAGTCTACTGCGCCCTGTCCAGACGTCGGGCGCTGCGCCCGGTTCGTGTGGATGACATCGAAGAGATGCATCGAGACGTCCTTGCACGTCTCCGTGTAGAGAGAGGTGGCCTTCTTGCGCCACTGGTCGACCACGCCCAGGCGTGGCTCCAAGAGTGGCGCCAACTCGGATGTTCGGATCATGCGCTCGACAATGGTGACACTGTTGGCAATGAAGACGCCCACCACTGGTTTCCTGCCCTGCATAGCACGCGCTCGCCCATCCAGGGATGACAGGAGGGCGTCGATGGTGTCTGTACAATAGTGTGCAAAGATATCCTTGCCATCTGCACCAATGTCAAAAGAGGCAAGACTTGGGATTGCATCACCCCCACCGACGCGCGTAGCCGCACCGGATTTCCAGCCTCCGTCGCCGAGCGATATCATGATACTTGATATGGGTCTCAGGAATTCAACCATGGTTTGCAGCCGCTGCATGGTCTCGGACACGATAGGGATGGGGGCTCCATCCATCGGCAGAGTCTGCAAGTTACCCACTCTCCGCTTCGTATCATCCAGGAGCTCCCCTAGCGACCACTTTGCCGTCTCCCTAACCGGCTTGAGAGATGCAGCTAGTGAAGCCTTGAGTTCGCCTGTGCGGGTGTCGAGATTGTCTGACAGCTTGGAGACAATCTCCACTACCTCATAGGCAAGATAGCAGTCGGTATTGAGGTGGGACTTGATATGGCCGTTCAATTCCCGCAAAGTCCGCGAAAGCTCTGCCAACGCCGCCTGACAGGTCGACTGGAACAGCGGACCCCAGTCATCGCGCAGGAAAATGCTACAAATGTTTTCGTACTCGGCAACAAAGAGGCCTTCCATGGCCTGAGCATACGTGCCGATGCCGTTGGTGCCGGCCCGGTAGATGGCATCCGGATTCTTCTTCTTGGTAGTGTTGACGCTGGCGGCTGCTGAGTTGAGGAGAGTTGCAGACAGATAGGGGCCCCGAACTTCTGCGTAGATCCTCGCCACGGAAGAGTCTTGCGGCGCCGTAGCCCCAGCACCTTGCTGGTTCAAGCCGGTAATAAAGTTATTGATCAGGCCGAGTCTGGTGGTAGTGTCTTGGGAGAGGACCGGGAACGGCTTGTTTTTGGTGATGAAGTGTAGCGGCTCAATCGACCGCGGCGTCTCCGTCCGTAGAAGCTTGTCAAAATGGTTCTCGAGTTGTGTCGTCCCCGACTTGATCAGACGCTGCAGATCAGCCATCGTCTGCTGGGTAGAGCGTAGGTTAGACGCCTTCATCTCGGTAAGCGCCTTGTTTAGCCGTTTGATCGAGTTGAGGTAGTTGGGCAGGCCAGCTTTTTCAGGGCCGACTCTTATGATCTGCTCCTCGTCATTCTTGCTGTCTGCTGGCTGACGAAGCCGTTCGATCGCGGCAAGGACGGCCTCGATATCTGCAAGGTTCGGTCGAGTCAATCGAAGTGCACTACGAACAATGGGGACATGAACAATAATGACAGGGCCAGCTCACTGTGTCCAAGGACCTGCAGTTTCTTGGTCTCCCCGTTGAGAGGGCCAGCCACCTCGCGAACACTCTTCCCTGTCGCCTCTAGCCTTCCCAGAGATGCCTCGATCTTCTTCGTCAACTGTGTTGTCTTCTCCAGTCGCGAGTTGAGCACGTCCACCTCGGCGCGCGCCTCCTCCTCGGCGGCATGGCGCCCGGTCGTGGTGAGGCCGACCGCCATGATGGTGAATGTCGAGCCTGTTGTCGGAGCAGTGGGTGTTCAAATCGACTGCGATTGTACTGCGGTGGGCAGAAGGAACCTTGGAAGGGTCCCAATCCTGCACTCAGGCTATTGGCCGTGTGTCGTGGTCGTCGCGATAACGTAATGCGCTATGGGAGGCTGAGGGGAGACACCTAACAGGGAGAATTTGCGGGCGGGTTGCTCCCGCCAAAATGGCTAGGAATGGTGCCGCTAGCCAGTAAACACATTCGGCTCAGTGGGCCGGACTAGTGCTGTGAAAGAGCCCTGGAGCCCGCTAGACAAACTTCAGCTCTGCCTTCCAGGCTGAAACCTGGGCTAGGTGCTTAGATGACACCTCCACATCAACAACCGGGACCAGATCTTTGCATGTGCTGGAAACAAGTAGGGTACATATTTCTCATTTCCAAAGGCTGTGGGCTGCTTTTCGTATATCATGATGAAATCTAGGAGATGATCCCGCCCGAATGATTGCTCCATGCTTCCATCCGCTCCTCACCCTTGCTTAAATATCCACTCCGATCTCATGCAAATGATGTGCCCCAATGCAACCAATCCCTATCAGAAGCCAAATCCTCGACATTTATGCACCGGCTCTGTCCGCAAAGAAATCCTCAATCAACCTAGCAACTGTGTCGGCAATGAACCTCATATCCTCGGCGCTCACGTTGTAAGGAGGCGAGAGAATGATATGGTCTCCATTTGCCCCGTCGACTGTCCCCGAACCAGGGTAGACCGCGATGCTGTACATCTCGGCGAGCCCCATTTCAGAGATCTCCATGGCCACATGGGCCTGGGCTGGAAATGGGGTGCCAGTGGCCTTGTCCGCAACAAACTCAATTCCCCAGAAGAGGCCACGGCCGCGGATGTCACCAACGTTGGGGTGGTTGCCTATTCTCTGCCGCAAGAGCTGCGAAAGAAGGCATCCCATTTTATCGACGTTTTGGATGAGATTTTCCTCCTTGATGATGCGCTGGACCTCGAGGGCGGCAGCACACCCGACCGGATGCCCTTGGTATGTGTGTCCGTGGACGAATGTGCTATTTGGCAATCAGTACTGTGCAGTCACTCGACAGAGACACTACTCACGCCGTCCCCTTCTCGAAGGCATCCATGACGCGGTGGTTTGCAAGCACCCCAGCAACGGGCTGATAACCGCCGCCGAGGCATTTGCCAATGGTTTGGATATCAGGCACCACTCCCTCTTGTTCCCAGGCATGGAGCGTTCCGGTGCGGCCCATGCCCGACATAACCTCGTCGAAGATGAGCAATGCCCCGTATTTGTCACAGACGGCCTGCATGGCTTTGAAGTACCCTGGCACCGCCGAGACACAGCCTAACGCCTATGATCATCGGTCAACAAATCGTGGTCGAGGTGGCTGGGTTGAGTTTGGGGGCAACACGTACTGCTCCAACAACAGGTTCTGCCACAAACGCACAAACAGTATCTCCACCGACTCTTTGGAACTCCTCATCCAATTCGGCAGCCAAACGGTCCACATACTGCTGGTCGGACTCGCCGCGGTATTGGTTGCGGTATGGGAAGCAAGGCGAGACCCTGGAGACATTGTCCAGAAGCAAGGGCTGGAACTTCTCTCGGCGGTACTTGTGGCCTCCCATTGAGAGGGACCCGATGGTGATGCCATGGTATGACTGGTCTCGGGAAATAAACCGAGTCCTACGGGGCTCAGGTGGGCTCTTCTCGAGGAAATATTGTCGAGCCAGCTTCATGGCCGCCTCCATGGCCTCGGATCCTGTCTTTTGGTCAGCTCGCGCAGGGGTATGCGCGTTCAAGCATTCAGCTACTCACCGGAGTTTACAATATATGCTCTTGCCATATGTCCCCTGGTCGAGTTGACCAAGAACTGGCAGAGCTCTTCGCAGACGTTGGTGGTATAGAAGATGGTGGCACAGTATGCAACTTCACTCATCTGCTTCATGGCAGCTTTGACGACACGTCCATCTCCATGGCCGATACATGCAACAGCTGCCCCGCCTGATGCGTCAAAGATCTTTCGACCGTCTTGCAGGATGAGGTTACTGCCCTGGCCGCGGGCTAGCGAGAGGAAGCTATGGTGGAGATGTCGATGGAGCACGGCGGACTTGGGCTCTGCAATGACTTGAGCCACTTGAGCAGACCTGTCAGTCTGAGTTTCCACTTTTACGACCGTCATATCTTCGGGAGAGTGGCTTTGTTCACTTCCAATGACAGAATTTGGAAGCTGAACGGAATTACGAAGCAGTGGAAGAAGCGACGCCAGGGGCCTGACTCTGTTTGAAATAGGGACGGCAGTGGTCTGTGGGTGCCGAGAAGGACGAGATCGGATCCGGCAAGTTACATCGAGCACCATTCTATCCAACACTATTATCGATTACATGGCGGCCGTCTGCATTACCTAGACCCCATCAGGAGACCGGGAAGCCCAGGCGTGGGGCCGTGGAGAGATATGGCAAGCTACCATGGTCGGTCTACCCGCGCAAGACCCGTCACCTTGCCGATCCTCCATCACGCAGGCCTTAAACTCTATTTCCTCTAGCAGCTTCACGTGGAGCCATGCTATTTGACATGATTTGTCTCGGGCGAGCTGCAGTTGGGCCACAAGCCGTGATGATTCATGGACAGCACACCTGCTTGAGGCTCTTGGTCAGAGTGCCACTCAGCAGGGCCTCGTGACGGGCAGCAGACGGCAGGAGGAGAAATCAGCAATCCAACCATGCCAGCAAGAAGCTCAACCGACCTCGATCGGCATTACCGGCTGACATGACGGGCATGGAGAGTCCTGATCTGTAATCTGTCATGGACTCTGCCGTGTCACAATGGAAGTACCTAAGGGGTGTGCCACGCCTTTCCTTGGCTGGTGCTTGCAAGCCGAAGCTAGAATGTACAGTTTCCGCTCTGTGCGGGGTTTGGTGTGGCTGTCAGCATACCGGTCTCGGCCAAGATGGGGACCGGACTTGTGCACATTGGCCATCAATCTATCAGAGCTACCTGCAGTTTCGCTCACTGGACCAACCGGGGTCTCTAAATTTTAGCTGTACCAGACCTTTGGGTCTGTGTCAGCCGTTTTCTTTTTGCTGTGCTCTGGACGGCCCGGTCTTGACTACCCGTACCCGAGACAGCTTGCCGAAAATTTCGACCACATGTTCGGATAGGGACCCGGTCAGACAAAGGAGGCACATGTGAAATTATTAAATCAGCACCTTCTTGACCAGAAACCCAGATTGAATGTTTTATTGCCAGAAGTCCACTCGACAGGCTCTGTATTCGAGCTGCACTAATTTGTTGTCAGTAACTCAGGGCGGGCTGGGGCGAAAGGTTGCTCTCGCTTCCTAGGCGGCTTTCATCAAGTCTCATTGGTAGTGAACCAATGCACGTTGACTAACCCAGAGTTTCTTTTTCCAAGCAATAAAGGCACAAAAGGACCAACTGCGGCACGAAGAGCGACAGCAGATAATTGGTCGCGCCGAGAAGGAGCTCACTCCATCGCTTCTCACTGGCCAGCCCTTGCTTGATAACGTTCGCCACGACTGACTCGGTTGGAGCCCAAGTTGCATACAACCACCGACTCTGAACCCTGGCTCTGGACCAAGCCAGCTGAGGCAAAACACTTTGAGGCTTTGCCCTGTTTGCAATTGGCCAGTCATACGGGGCCACTTGCTCGGCCGCTTCTAAGTCTGGGTTTTGCCCAGCGATCTCGGACAACAAGTCCTTGCTTTTGTTATCGGAATGTCTGGCTATTGTGAGATGTCCGCATGTTGACGATCGGGTAGTACAGACCACTCGTTGCCATCTAGCCCGGTGTCATTGACATAATCTTGAACGAACGACGTCGACATTTGTATTTCTATTGGGCGGCCTGTAGCCGCTGAGCACAGTGTCAAGAAGACAACTACGATAGGTGCAGCCCAGACGATCTCGAGCCTTGACAAGAGGTGCAGAATCTAGTTATCTGATCGTACGAACAGATGCTGTGATCCGAAGGCGGTGTTCATATGATCCCTGCTGGGCGACTTCACTTGAAGCCACCACATATACGCGAACTTCGTATTTCTCTCACCGCCAGAAATCTTCTTCAGCGAGGCGCGCTGGGACCCTAGGATCATCAATGACATCAGGCTGATGAGTGGGGGGGGGGGTTCTGTCGACGCAACGAGGCAGATTCGTCGGCCTCTACGGCGACCTGTACTCACCGACGGCTTTCGACGTCCGAGCTGCAGTCGCGTTTTGCACCGTGGGACGAGCTAGCCTGATGGGACAGGCTTTTTTTGACGGCGGTTGGGTGCGTGCTGCTGCATGCCGTCACCCCAAATTTACGACGTCGCCGGTGTCCGCAAAGTCGTATCGGGAAATGCCAACGTCAGTTTCGCACACTGTTCTTGTCCACGGCTCAGAGCCAGTGCGACATCCACACGGGTTTTGCGTAACGGAAAAAACGGACGGACTCGACGCCGTTACGTGATCTTGTGAGAGTGCGATGTCAATCACGGACTAAGTGTCAGTCGATTTCACCGTGGCCGAAAGCTGGAAAGGCGGAAAGCGCCGGCATCGACCCTCGGTGCTTTTGGCAAGCCACAGGAAGCCTTGGTGTTACGACCGCAAGCTTCGGAAAGGCGAGGGCTTGCGTATGGTCACATCACCCAAGTGTCATCCAAGCCCTCCTTTCGATCTGAGTGCATTTGAGTCACCTGCAAGCGCCGGGCTTCCTGCATGTTTGGTGTACGGACAAGAAAACCAATTGCGTCTTGGTGTCCTTGCCGATGCCATCAACAGCGCTATTTGAGTCATGTAAGAAGCAAAACGCATAACCCAACAGCGATCCATGAGTACAAATCAAGTAGTACTAGGTAGCTTCACTAGTTGAATAATTAAATAATTGAAAATGGTGCATGAAAGGCACTCGCAGTTATGCAATTACGGAGGAGGCAATCTCCAATTTACATCCCTGTCAAACTGAGGCGCTATGATTGGTTAGATGCAACCACTTAAACGCGCCCTGGCCAAAAGTCGCGTCTTGACGCGCCCACGCGTTTTACTGCCCCTCGCCTTCCCTCACCTCCTCGCCAGTCGCCGCCATCGCTACCCTATCCTCCCGACAAGAACACCAAAGTCGACCCTTACGCCATCTACGCTCTCCTTCAAGACCATACTTTGTGTGACTGGCATCGTCGACAAAGTATTGACAAGATGGACGGCTTCGCTCCCCGCAGAGACGAGGAGGCCGAGAGAAATCTCATCACCCGGGCAGTCGAATTCCTCGATCCCAGTACGCTCCCCTCCCAAAACCCTTCCTCCATCTCCAACGTGATAGTGTCTAACTGATCCTTTGGTGCTTGCTAGATGATCAAAATGTTCGCAGCTACAGATCAGACATTGTGCTCATGCTGCAGAAGAACCAGAGGCGGCTGGTAGTTAATCTCGACCATGTCCGTGACCACAGTTCTGAGCTGGCCGAGGGTATCCTCCTGGACCCTTTTGAGCACACGTTGGCTTTCAACCACGCCCTGAAACAGATTGTGAAAACTGTTGCGCAAGCACGCCCCGACCAGATCGCTGACGACATCCCATACTACTGCGCCTGGGCTGGTAGCTTCGGTCTGCATGCGTGCAATCCCCGAACGCTCTCGTCCCAACATCTGAATCACATGGTCTCCATCGAAGGAATCGTCACACGATGCTCCCTGATCCGACCCAAGATCGTGAAAAGTGTCCACTACAGTGAAGAGCAAAATATGTTCTTCTACAGGGAATATCGCGACCAGACAATGACCAACGGCGTCACGACATCAAGTGTCTACCCCCAGGAAGATGACAAGGGCAACCCAATGAACACGGAGTATGGTCTCTGCACCTACCGTGATCACCAGACCATCTCCATCCAGGAGATGCCCGAGCGAGCGCCCGCAGGTCAGCTGCCCCGTGGTGTCGATGTCATTCTCGACGATGACCTGGTCGACAGGGTCAAGCCGGGTGATCGAGTGCAGCTTGTCGGCATCTTCAGGACTCTCGGAAACCGAAACACAAACCATAACAGTGCAATCTTCAAGACCGTACTTCTCGCAAACAACGTCGTTCTACTGTCGTCCAAATCGGGTGGTGGAGTAGCTACCGCAACCATCACGGACACGGACCTGCGCAACATCAACAAAATCGCCAAGAAGAAGAACCTATTGCAGCTCCTTTCTCAGTCTCTGGCCCCAAGTATCTATGGTCATGACTACATCAAGAAGGCGATTCTGCTCATGCTGCTAGGTGGCATGGAAAAGAACCTCGAGAACGGAACTCATCTTCGTGGTGATATCAACATCCTGATGGTGGGAGATCCTTCGACAGCCAAGTCACAGCTCCTGCGGTTCGTGTTGAACACTGCACCTCTGGCTATTGCCACCACCGGCCGTGGCTCCTCCGGTGTTGGTCTGACGGCTGCCGTTACCTCGGACAAGGAGACGGGCGAGCGCCGCCTCGAGGCTGGTGCCATGGTTATGGCGGATCGTGGTGTTGTCTGTATTGATGAGTTCGACAAGATGTCTGACATCGATCGTGTCGCCATTCACGAAGTAATGGAACAGCAGACCGTCACCATTGCCAAGGCGGGCATTCACACCTCCCTGAACGCGCGGTGTAGCGTCATTGCGGCTGCCAATCCAATCTTTGGCCAATATGACGTCCACAAGGATCCGCACAAGAACATCGCACTTCCCGACTCGCTACTCTCTCGTTTCGATCTGTTGTTTGTTGTGACTGACGACATCGAGGACACCCGCGATCGTGAGGTGTCGGAGCACGTTCTGCGCATGCACAGGTACCGCCAGCCTGGAACTGAGGAAGGCGCTCCTGTCCGTGAAAACACACAGCAGTCTCTCGGTGTGGGTATACAGAGCCAGAACGACACTCAGAAGCCTACCGAGGTCTTTGAGAAGTACGATTCGCTGCTGCATGCCGGCGTCACCAACACTCGCGGCCGCGGGGCCAACAAGACCCCCGAGGTCCTGAGCATCGCATTCATGAAGAAGTACATCCAGTACGCCAAGACCAGGATAAAGCCCGTCCTCACGCAGGAGGCCTCGGACCGCATCGCCGAGATCTATGTCGGTCTGCGGAACGACGAGATGGAGGGCAACCAGCGCCGCACGAGTCCTATGACCGTCCGTACGCTGGAGACGATCATCCGTCTCTCCACGGCCCATGCCAAGTCCCGCCTCTCCAGCCGGGTGGAGGAGCGCGACGCGCTTGCTGCCGAGGGCATCCTCCGTTTTGCTCTGTTCAAGGAAGTCATCGAGGACGAGTCGCGCAAGAAGAGGAGGAAGACCCGCCCCGTCGAGTCCGACTCCTCCAGCGAAGAAGACTCTGATGAGAGCGACGATGACGGCGACTCGCGTCCCGCCACTGCTCGCTCCAGCGCAGCCCGGGCGGCGAGGGCAAACGCTCGCGCATCTCGCACGGCGGCTGCCCGACGTGGTGGTGCCAGCGGGCGGACCGCTGGAAGTTCGCAGGCCGTACCTGAGGACGACGAAGATGACGATGACGAGGAAGAGGAGGACGAGGAGCCTGCCCCAACCGCGCCGAGGCGGTCTGGCCGCACTGCTGCCGGATCTTCGGCCAACAACGGCCAGTCATCGCAAATATCCTTCGCTTCCTCCATGCCGGCCTCGCAGCTCGAGTCGCAGACGCAGGACGACGACGAGGAAGACGAGCTGGCGACCGGCGCCGCCTCTCTCAGCATCAGCGCCGCCGAGATCAGCGAGGAGCGCCTGAGCGCCTTCCGCACGACGCTCGGCCGGCTGCAGAACTCGGACCTCTTTGAGGACGACGCTGCCGACCTGGACGAGCTGATCGAGGCCGTCAACGACAAGGTGCCCGCGTCGAGCGGCGGCGCCTTCTCCAAGGATGAGGCCGTCAAGGCGCTCAAGAAGATGGATGCTAGAAACGAGATTATGTGAGTGACGCCCCTTCCTTCCCGCGACTTTCTCTCCAAGCGAGCGAGCCCGTGATATTGACCATGATATATCTAGGTACTCTGATGGCGCTCTTGTATACAAGATCTAATGTGATGATGATGGGACCCGCGTCTGGTTTGGCAGAAAGCATGTGCTTGGCGTTCTTTGGGTTTGGAGGCGAAAGAGTGTGTCTGATATTCCGTGTGTTACGATGCTTAGGAATCATATATTGCGTTGGAATTGGCCGAACGCTATGTAATGAAATCGTATCCTCTAGAAGGTATGGAAAGATAAAAATGACCGCTATACCTGACGCCTTGTCTATCCTTGCTGGGTTTGCCAAATTGTTTGCCCCCCAACGGTCGAAGTGTGTATTTCACTCAGGCACCCTGCTATATCAAGATTATGGTAAGGTCTTTATCTTTCTTTTCCGAAACCATCGCACTCTAAAAGTAGGCAACCATTCAGACCTTGGCAAGGCGGTCTTGGAGTTCTCTCAGTCTATCATCAACCTTGACCCCGTTCCATAGCTCGTTTCCATCATCGTCATGCCCTAGAGTAGGGACGCCGACCTGCTCGATGGCGAAGCTGGCCGCGACGCTACCCCAGACGGCAGCCTCCTCGACGCACTTGCCCCTCGCGAGGGCGACCGCCAGGCCTCCCATGAAGGTGTTACCCCCACCCGTGGGATCGACGACGACCTCGGGGCCGGCGTCGTCGGCATCGTCATCTCCCTCTCCCTGCTGCGTCTTCTTGGCGTGGTAGGCCGGGATCCACTTCTCGAGGCCCGGGTCGACCTCGATCTCCTCGCGGGCGATGAGCCCGTCCTCGTCCTGCATGAGCCCCGCGAACAGGGCCTCCATGTCGGTGTCGGGCTGCAGGCCGCCTCGGGTGTACTCCTTCTTCCTGTTGCTGCGCTTGGCGGCGGGCGCCGCGGCGGTGGTGGTGGCGCGCTTCCTGCCGCCGTTCTTGGCGAGGTAGCAGCCCTTGTCGCCGGCGCGGACGACGAGGGTGAAGGACTGCAGGGGCATGGAGGCGAGGAGCTGCTCGCAGCTGCGCTCGACGGCGGCGGCCGACACCTCGCCCGTCTGCGGGTCGAGCCCGCGGTCCGGGTCGCCCATGAGCCCGGCCAGCTCGGCGTGGTTGGGGCTGCAGACGTCGACGACGGGCAGCGTGTTGGTGCAGCTGAGCAGCTCGTCCGGCGTGCAGGCGTCGGGCACGGGCTCCCACACGATGTAGGGGCGGCAGTAGGCGTCGCCCATGGAGCGCCGGCGGCGCGAGAGCAGGTCGCCGACGATGTCGCGGCAGCGCGAGGGCGAGCTGATGACGTGGAAGGCGCGGGCGGACAGGAGCGCCGGGGTCAGGTCCTCGGCGTGCAGGCGCTTCCGGGGCGTGGTGTACCGGAACGAGCGCCGCTCCGAGGCGGCGTCCTCGTAGCCGTTCCAGCCGCGGGTGGTGAGGCGGTCCCCGTCGTCGCGGAAGAGCACGGCCGTGTCCCAGCCGTCGATGACGGCGGTCAGGTGCTCTGGGAAGTCGGAGCCCCTGTCGACGATCCAGCCGACGGAGCGGGAGGTGGGCGGCGGGGAGAAGAGGCGGGCGCCGAGGGCGGAGAACGCGCCTGCGCCGCCGAGGATGTCCTTGACGGGAGGTTTTGGTGATGGGTATTCGATCTCATCTTTTGCAAGTATCTTGTGAGCCTCAGGAGTGAGATGGGAGGATATAGTAAGGGCGGCAGCAAAAGTAAAGTAAAGAAAGCCCCTCGAGGAACAACAGCAATATCAAAGGGAATGAGAGTGCAGAACGCTGAAACAGGTCTCAATAAGCAAGCATAGGGTGGATCTGTGACCATGTGTTCATGAGTCCACCCGTGGGTTTGTTTGTACTGAAGATGATCGACACCGATGACTTATAAAATGAACGGCAACACACCGCCATTGTTGATGGTGCAGACACTCAGCCCTCACGACCGGGATGCTTACCTATAATGAACATGCCAAAGGTGAAGAAATCAAGCACCTGGTCCTCGCTGACTTGGGCATCGTTCTGATCTGAGACTCCGTCGCTGACAGCCTCATTATCAACGGCCATGTTTTGCCTGGATAATCTTGTTCACGGCCAAGCACCGTGGTGGGAACAGCATCGGCAGAACCGATGAGGTAGCGAGTGAAGATAAGAGAAGGGGATACTCCAAGAGCCCGAGAAATTCAAGTCAGCGCGACTGTTGGAGTCAAGCAATGGCTCCAGCGAGCCCGCATAGTCAGAGCGAGTGTGTGAGGTGTTGGAATTTCAAAATTTTGTTTGATAACGAGAGAGATATGTGTGAATTTCTCTTGTGAGACGACAGTAAGGCATGGAAGACAAGGCACGGCTGACTGGCTTGCCCGCCAGCCAGCCGCGACCTGCATGAGCACGCAACACACCAATATGCAAGCAGCCTCATGCGGCAGGGGGGAGGGTCGGGCGAGCTAACCCACTGAGAGCCGCTATTTCTAGGAGGCTTGGAGCTTTACCGTGCTGTATTTTTCATCCTTTTTAGCGGACGCAGTTGCTGAAGCATCGACTCGATGGGTCCCTGCCAGCCTGTCCAGGGGCTGTGAGACCTGAGGAAAGCTCCAGGCTAGCACAAAGCTTGCACTCGCATGCTTCTACCAAGAGGTAGTAAGGCTGGCGGATGCCCGCCCGAGGTCCCACACACCCTCAACTCAAGCCAGAGCGAGCTCCAGTCGTGCTGCTGTTGACTGGGCCGCAGGCTGTGGGTCCGTTCACTGCATGCACCTGGCACTCAGTCCGCTTTAGAACAGGGGGTGACGTTCCCGTTGCCTGGTGTCAGGACCCAAGACCAGACCAGACCAACTGCTTTGATGGTCTCTCCTCCGCTTCATCTGCGTCCGTCCGGTTCATGCTTCGTCATCCCACCACATTTCTCCATCCCAGGCAGCCGGATTGGATTCTGGATATACAATTGATTGTTTCTGCCTTGTGTTGTCTCGCATCGTCCTAGCATATCTGGCACAGAAGGCCCGTCGCTCGTCCGAGTTCCCCTTTCGCATAGCTTCTTGCCAGCTTGATCTGCTGTCTGGCTTCGGCTGTCTTGGTTCGACCACCGCGACTATTCCCTCCCGCCCGCTCGAATCGATACCGCCCGTAGAGGCCTGCAGCTGCCCGTCATGGCGACCAACAATGTTAACAACATGCACAACCTGACGACGCTGATCAAAAGGTAGGGAAGCTCATGCCTATGTTTACCGGAGACGCATGCTCACACCAGTGCCAGGCTCGAAGCTGCCACCGCTAGACTCGAAGACATCGCCTCCTCCACCGTCGAGCTTCCCCAGGCCGTTCCCGCGCTCCAGCAAACCCTCGCATCTCCGCAATCGGGCCTCTCTGCGTCCTCTACACCCGCGCCTGCCGCCGCACCTGCGCCGCCGAAACAGCCCGCCGAGCCTCTGCCCGAATCTATTGAGGAGTTCGACGACTTTGTAGAGAGCGCCGTCGGCAAGTATGTGGAGCTCAGCAAGAAGATTGGCGGCGTCGTTGCCGAACAGGTGAGCATGGACACATCACCAGCAGAGAAAAGGGAAGCCGCCAGAGTCTAACACCACTACGTTCAACAGGCCGCAAAGGTTCGGGAAGGCTTCCAGGCGCAGCGCCGGTTTCTCCTCATCGCAACCAAGGCCAAGAAGCCCGACATCTCTGGCTCCGAGATGTCTGTCTACCAAGATCTCCTGAAGCCCATCAACGAGGCCCTCATGGCCGTTACAAACATCAAAGAATCGAACCGGGGTTCAGACGTCTTCAACAACCTCAGTGCCGTTGCGGAGGGCGTTATGGTTCTCGCTTGGGTGACCGTCGATAACAAGCCTTTCAAGCACGTCGAGGAGTCCCTCGGCTCTGCCCAATTCTTTGGAAACCGAGTGCTGAAGGAGAACAAGGATAAGTATGTTACTTCTACGACTATGATATGCAGCCTTGCCGTTGCTGATAATCCACTCTAGGAACGCTGCGCAGGGAGACTGGGTACAAGCTTTCTACCAGGTTTTCCGCGATCTGGCCGACTATGTGAAGCAGTACTACCCTAATGGCGTTACGTGGAACGCAAAAGGTGCTCCCGCCAAGGAGGTCGCCAAGGCCGTCGCAACGAACGCTCCCTCCGCCGCGCCTGCCGGAGCTCCGGCTCCTCCACCGCCGCCACCGGGCGGTGCGGGCGGTCCTCCACCACCGCCTCCTCCCGGACCCCCACCAGTCCTGCAAATCAAGGAGCAGAAGGCCGAAGCATCCCCCAGCTCCGGACTCGGCGCCGTCTTCTCTGAGTTGAACAAGGGCGAGGCAGTCACGGCAGGTCTACGAAAAGTAGACAAGTCGGAGATGACCCACAAGAACCCTTCCCTGAGAGCGGGATCAACCGTCCCTGATGGTTCTGCGCGTGGAAAGAGCCCCGCGCCGGCCCGCAAGCCCAAACCCGAGAGCATGCGCGTCAAGAAGCCCCCTAAGAAGGAGCTCGAGGGCAACAAGTGGACTATTGTAAGTGTCTGTCTGAAGCATAAGGAGCCAGCAGTCCGACAGGCGAGTGAAAGAGAACCGAATATCTAACGCGGGTGCTCCCTGCAGGAAAACTTTGACAAGGAACCCCAGCCCATCGAGATCGATGCGTCCATGTCGCACTCGATCCTCATCTCCAAGTGCAACAACACGACCATCATCGTCAAGGGCAAGGCCAACGCCGTGACCATCGAGAACACGAGCCGGCTGTCGCTGCTCGTCGAGTCGCTCGTCTCGTCGGTCGACGTGGTCAAGTCGGCCAACCTGGCGCTGCAGGTCACGGGCACCGTCCCCACGGTGCTCATGGACTCGGTCGACGGCGCCCAGGTCTTCTTCAGCAAGGAGAGCACGGCGACCAAGATCTACTCGAGCAAGTCGTCGGGCATCAACCTCAACGTCATCTCGGGCCCCGACGACGACTTCAAGGAGGTGCCCCTGCCCTCGCAGATCTGCTCCTACTACGACCCGGAGAAGGAGGACCTCGTCAACGAGATTGTCGCCTACGATGGGTAGACGGAGAAAGTCGGGGAGAAGGGACGTTTGTTGTCAGATAGTCGTAACCAAGGTTATCCACAAAGCATGGGCAAGCCCGTCTTGTGTGGTGTGTGTGTAAGTGTAGGATTGATCACCATATTTGGCTGCGGTTGTAGCGGTGCATTTTTGTAGATCACACAAAAGAAAAGAGAACCATTTTCTTGGACTGAATGGCACGTTCAAAGAGCTCTAGAGACCCCTTTCCAAACAGGTCCACTGCAGAATCGGAAGAACCAGACGGGATGACTTCAATACGGTTCTCGAGCTACTCTGGCTTTTTTGTATTCCCTATCTCCATAATCTACCAACGCCTTCATGGTGGAAAATAGCTGCAAAGTTGTAAAAGAGAATCTAACCGCCTGGACGAAATTGCCCCGGAGGCTATGCAACGACTATACCACGCATCATCTATAATAGTTTACAAAACAAAAAAAATCGAATAACCAAGGAAGCCCAGTGAGTCCCTGTCATAACCTGGACAGAGGGTCCCCACAAGCTCGGTCCACGTCTTCATAGTCTCGACACGCGCGATTCTGGTTCTGGTCTTTCTATAGCTTGGCCTTGGGCGGCTCGACGGTGGGCAGCATCAGGTCGCGGATCTCGCCGGCGGCCTCGTTGAGGTAGAAGCTCATGCGGTTGCTGCCCTGGCCCTTGGAGACGATGTTGAAGTTGAGGCTGCGGGAACACACACACACATGTCAGTCAAATTGCACACAAACACACACACACACAGAGAGAGAGAGAGGGAGAGGGGAGAAGGAGTGGGGGGTTTTCCCATCTTCCCCTCAAGAAAAAAGGGGCAACAAACTCACCTGTTCTCGTTGATCATGTAGGCGATGCCGAAGCCGGCGTCGATGACCTGGCTCCAGCCGTAGCCGTTGAAGTACTCGGAGCTCAGCTGGCTGGTGGACAGGTACCACGAGCTGCTGTAGCCGTAGGCCGGGTCCCTGTAGATGGCGGGCACCTCCTGGCCGGGCTCGAGCAGGCTCTTGAGGCCGAAGAGGTGGCGGTCGACGCCCTTGCCGTCCGAGGCGGCCGTGATGTACTCGACGTGGGAGGCGACGGCCTTGCGGAAGAGGTCGACGCGCGTCTTGTCGTCCGCGGCCGGGTCGGCCATCGAGTTGCACCAGGCGACCGAGGCCTCGGACACGGAGCGGCAGGTCTCGGTGCGGCCCTGCTGGAAGCGGCGGACGGCGGCCGACTCGTAGGTGGGGCGGTTCTTGCCGTACATCTTGTAGTAGGCGAGCTGGATGACCATCTGGACGTAGGCGTCGGGCGAGCAGCGGAACTTCTTGATGAGGCCCTTGCCGTAGCCCTGGTAGGCCTGGATGGCGAGCTCGTGCTGGCCGATGACGTCGTGGAAGTCCCGGGTCGCGCGGTCGATCTCGGCCTGCACCTCCTTGGTGACCTTGAACTGGACCGGGGTCGGCTCGGGGATGTTGGAGCGGACGGTGGGGTCGGAGAAGTCGAGCTTGTTGTTGAAGATGACGTCGTTGACGTAGTCGTTGAGGCGGTGCGTCGGCGTGCCGTCCATCATGCTGTGCTCGCCCATGAAGCCCGAGGTGCCGTTGTCGTTGACGATGAACTGCAGCGGCTTGTCGAACCAGCGGTTGGCGCCGTCGCCGTGCCAGTACTGGTGGGCGCGCTCCTCGAGGGTGACGGGGGCGGCGTCGTCCAGGCAGACGAGGAAGGCGCTGGACTCGATCGTCTCCAGGGCCGCCTTGTTGCCCGAGTGGGCATCGAGGAGGATCTGGCGCGCATCGGTCCAGACGTCGCGGTTCTCGCTGGTCAGGATGCCGACGCTGGGGACGCGAGCCGCACGCTCGTAGATGAGGCGGAACTGAGCCTCGAGCTCCGAGGTGTTGAGCTGTCGGCCGTCCACCTCGTGGGTGACCTTGAAGAACTGGTTCTTTCGGACCGCGACGAAATGCTTGTTCTTGGAGGGATCAAACTTGAGCGGGTAGTCCTTGGGGCGGGCGGCGACACGGCTGCAGTTGAACATGTACTGGTAGCTGTCCATGCAGATGGGAAGCTTCTTCATGTACTCGGGCTCCAGGGTGCCCGAGTCGACCATCTTCTTGAACTCGAGGACGGCGGTGGAGATGGCAGCGGCGCGCTTGGCAGGGTCGCGGCGGCGGCGGTCATCGCGGTGGGAGTAGAAGTAGGAGACATAGGGGACTACGGGGTCCCTGTACGTGAGGTATGCCGCGTCGTTCCACCACTCATAGATCCAGTTCTTGTGCTTGGGATCATCTCTCCTCGCCAGGAGCTTCTTCTGCAGCTCTTGGCCGACGCCGCCGGGCCTGACGAACTCCTCGACCGCCTTCTTGGAGGCAGCCAGCTCGGTGGCCGAAAGCAGGGGCTTGAGGGTCTTGATGTAGCGTTCGGCCGTCTCCTCTAGCGTCGGAACGGGCAGGCGCGGGAGAGAGTCCTGGAAGCGCAGCATGGGGCCCTTGGACTTGTCCTCGACATAGCCTGTTGCGCGGCGCACAATTGGTCAGCCTGGGCGGCTCATATGCGTGTGGATGTGCGATTGGGGACGAGTTTACCTTCAGGAAGGGAGCTGTTGCTCCGTCTGCTTGCGGGAGCCATTGCTGATCTCTAGAAGGGGGGCGCGTGTGTTAGCTGGGTGTGTCTCGGAATATGGCGAGGAAGGCAAATCATACCAATGGTGTCTTTAAGGATCCAAAGCTGCCTCTGAGTAGGGAAGACCTTGCCTCGGACCTTGCAAATGCTGCCAACATCCCAAGCGGTTTGCGACAGGAAGAGCACGTGTACGGGAGTGAGGGCGAGGAGTATGGGGGAAAGAAGGAGAGAGGAAGAAAAGGGACAGAATCGAGTCGTGCTGACGAGAAGTATGCCACGGGCTAGAAGAGTAGAGCCAGAGAAGCCGTGTAGTGCCCCGGAGACGATTTCAAGTCTAAGCTCGCTAGGTTCGGGGACGGCGCCAGCAGCAGCAGCAGCAGCAGATGGGGTTCGCGGGTAATGTGAAAGAAGCCTAGGTAAAGTCGGCGTAGGGTGGGACTGGCAAGCTGGAGAGAGTATGGTGTGTCTACAAGTAGTCTCAATGCTCCGCAATGCGATCTAGAGAGTCCCGCCGGGTTGCTGTGTTGGTGGTCGAGGGCGAAAGTGGCCGTAGGGAGCACCGCGGGCTAGCGGGGGACCGAGCTAGAGCCGGGGTTCTCTGTCCCTCCACTGATCGCGGTGGCCCGAGTCACCACTCACAGCGCATCCCTCGAGCCGAGGTTGAATCTTGGCTGGCTCCATTCTTTGACTCTCGGCCATGCCATTCGATATGCATGTCATGTCCGCTGGAGAAGTCACCGTTAAAAAGCCAGCCCTCTCACACACCCTTCTGCTGGTGGAGGATCGTTTAGCCATGGGCTCGCGAGCCGAGATTGGATGTAGATTGAAACGACCGCATCAGCTGCACGCATCATCCGCACTTCATCTGCATCCGTATCGCACATGCCACGCCACTGAGGTCTTTTTATTCACTTCTGTCGAGATGGGTTCCGTTCCTCCTTGTAATTAACTGCTGTGATGAGTAACACAGTTGTCATGCATGCATGCATGCGTGGGATAGAGGGCTTGATCACTTCTTGTACAAGCAGGTACACCAATCTTATATCTTTTCCGACCTTGCGAGGCAAGGCGTCCACTTGAAGAAATCCCGAGCGCCCGAAACGAAGCGCCGAGTGGGCTGCCTGTCCAATTGCCGTGCCCTTGTACCAGCTGAGGCCACTAACTAGCGCTCGCCTTGGGTATGATGCAACATTTGTCCAGGCACGGCACAGGTCAATCCATCCTTTCGACGTAATCCATCACATGCAAGACGAACCCCAAAATATATCCCAAAACAAAACCACCACCCACAAAGGCAAACATGTCCTCCTGATCATTCGAGCGTATTCGAACCCAGACACACCTGCTACAAGTCACTCCAGAACAATCATATGCGGCCACCCGAATGCTTGCAGACCGGACACCGGCAACCATCGTCGGCAAGAAGTTCGGGGTTGTCGTTGTTGTTATTCTGACAGAACGGGCAGATCTTGAAACCAAAAAGACACATTCAAGAAAAGCAACAATTCACCATCAGAATCGAGCAAAGTCTGGGAAACTCTGCGATCGCGATGAATAACACGTAAAACAACTAAATTTGATGATGACGCCCTAGTAGTTCTTCTTTTTCTTACACCGGAATCCTCTCCCCTTGCCCGCGAGGAAAAAAAGAAGCTTCGAAACTCGCGATGCGATGCAGTTTCGCGCACTTACCCCCCATCGTTGTTGTATGATCCAGACCCAACGCCAAATCTTCCGCCCGGTTAAGAAGGAAAGAAGGAAAAAAGTAATATGAACCCGTACCAGAACTTCCTTAGTGACTCGCAAGACTACCCCTTCGCCGACCCAGCACACTGTTACTCGACGCATTGTCACTCGACGCACTGTTACACATACCCGGCACAATACTAGGGCCCTTCTAAGCCTCGTAGCTCTTGACCTGGGCCTCGGCGCTCAGGGGCTGCACGGAGCCCGTGGCCGGCACAGCCTGGAAGCCCACACGGTCGCCGTCCATGTTGATGTCTTGCACCATCTTGACTCCCTGCTCGCCACCCGCGGCCGCCGCGGCCTTGAGCCCGTCCTCCACCTCGCGCACGCGGCGCTTGAAGGCGAGCCTGTCCAGGAACAGCTGCTGCCGCGCCCTCTCCAGCTCGCGGCGCTCCGCCTGGAGGATCGACTCCATCTCGTTGAAGTACTTGAGCTTCAGCTCCATCTTCTGCAGGGTGACGTTGACAGCCGCCGAAACCAGTCTCGTCATCTCGCGCTCCTCGTGGGAGGCAAGGCCACCGGAACGTGCTGCGATGGATGCCAACGGGATGGATGCCAGGCTTGTCTTTGTGGTCTGGGTCGTCGTCATCGTGGTCGTAGTCGTCGTCGTGGTCTCTTGGCGAATGTCAAGCTCCATAGAGTCGCTGTCCTTTTCTTTGCCTTTGTCTTCGGCCCGTGCCTCCTCAGCATGGCCCGCGTTCTCCAGTCTGTTTCTCAGCCCCTTCTTCAGCTCCTCCACCGACTTGCTGGCTGCAGCTGCCGTGCTGGCGGGGTCGGCAAGGCTGGCGAGGAATCCGATCACAGACATGACCGGGTTGTCGGCCGCATGGAACGGAAGCATGCCACCGTCGCTTCCGAGCATTTGCAGACCCGTGGGCGCGCGCACTGGCTGCTCCGACTCGAGATACTTGTCCTCGATATCCAGTTGCAAGAACTGCAAAACACATTCTTCCCGGGTGCGGGTGCCCACATGGTCTGCGATCTCGCCCCAGTCATCGTCGAATCGCTCAAGTCCCTCGAGGAGCCGTAGAATCTCGGCATCGCTCCAGGGCGCGTCTCGGTCAATGATGGCTGAATAGGTAGGATTCTCCATGCGCGTGTAGGAATTGGTGCTGTGGTTGGCAGGAAGGCGGCCCTCAAGATAGCATGTTGGGCACACATCATGCTTGGACTTGGTAGTCGTGTCGGGTTGGATGCTGTGGTAGTAGATCAGCGTGCAGTCAATGCCGCAATTGTAGCAGCTGATCTTGGCAATCGGGGTCTTTGTCAAGCCCTCGGCGGCTGTGGAGGCGCTCTCTTTCACTCCATTGGCAGCGACAACCTCTCCGTTAGTCTTCGCCTCAGTCTTGTTGAGTTTCGTTCCCTTGGCGTTGGCTTCGTAGATGTTGCGGCCAACCTCGAGGTTCAGATCACTCTTGTCAGCTGGGGTAGCATTGGCTTTGACGTCAGTGTCATAATTCTTCTTGCCTTCAAGGACAGTTGGATCAGACGCTGGCTGCCATGGCTGCAAGCCTCTGGGCGTATCGCAAATGACCCTGAAATGGCCAGTGAATGGAGGGCCAACGTGTGAGGGGCGTTGCTCCGCATCGACCTTTGAAGAGTATTAGCCGTGTTTGAATGACAGTAAAGGTCTCGGCAACTTACTTGGTAGTTGATCAGTCCCCATTGCTCGAGGAAAGCATGCACTCGCATGATTGCGCAGACATCGCCGGCCAGATTACGCCTGCAGGCAGTGACGGTCAGATACTCTACGGGATTCAGTCGGTACGTGTTGATCATAAAGTCTCTGTAGTCCTTGTAGACGGCGGGCGTCTTGCTCCGGTTGCGATTGTTGAAGAATTCCGGGAGCGCCTTGCGCTCAATGCTGTGGATCGCATTCATGTCGAACCAAGTGCTGTAGCTGGGCAGCACAATCGCGTGCGTCTGAGAGATGAGATGCTCGCGAGCAGCGTTCTCGGCGCTTTCCTTGGTCTTCGCTTCGGAACCCTCGCCCTCGGCGGCACCGTCAGCCCCCTCTTGAGCTTGGCCTTCTTTGGCCTCGCCCTTGGCCTCTCCCATCTCTTCATCCTCTCGCGTGGCTGTAGTCGTCTCAGGAGCAGGGCCGTCGGGCGCATCGAGGGGGTTGTCAGATGCAGCAACCGGGGCAGGCGTGGTGCTATCTTGCTTGATCACAGGCTCTGTTGCGCTGCCCTCACCCATTTGGACATCTATGGGGATGGTCGCGTTAGTGGAGCGACACTCGAGAGGCTGGGCGGGCTTGTTCCAGGAGAATTGAGGGACTGACCTTCATTTTCAGTGCCGGCAGCAGGTACGTCTGATTGCAGGGGAGGTTGGGCTAGGATAGGGTTGCTGTTTGGTGATGCGCCATTGGCAGGGCTGCCGTAGTTGACAGATCCCTCATCCATCGCGAAGGTGTGTAATGCGATTCAGGGAGAATGGCAGGGGGGAACAAGTAAATGGCGGGAGCCAAAAAGAACGATCGAAAGTACGTCGTGACAAAACAAAGGATGGAGGAAAAGATATCGCGATTACTCAGAGAAATGTTTGACGGCGACTGGGGATGGTTGCTGTCGCGAATCGCACTATGCGGATGGCCCTCGACGTCGTGCTCTCTCGTCTGGAGAAGGCTGGCTGGCTGGATCGCGTTTGGAAAAAATCCGGCGCGACATTGGCTTGGCCTGAGAGCGAGAGGGTTGATGCCTTGCGTGCCTGGCGTGGAACAAGACACTCCTGCCTGCTTGATTAGGTAAGTCAATCACGGGCAGGGGCATGGGCTAGTCGCGGGTGGCCCGTGCGGCTGCGCTTCCGACTTTCGTCTGGTAGCCTCGGGCCGTGTAAAGCCGCAATGACGGACAAGCTGGGTGGGTTTGGCCCGTTGTATCCCGCATCAACCCTCCTCTTACTCTCTGTCGGTGCTCGAAGACAAACAACAAATTCGCAGAATCAAGAATCCAATTGATATCTGCAAGATGTTGTCGGCCACGAGAAGAGCTGTCTGGGCACAGAGCAGGTCCCGTCTGGCGCAGCCGAGCTGCCCAGCTTACTCCTTCAGCCCCTCCGCACTTCGGAGGCTCGCATCGTCCCTGGCGATTCTGGAGCAGCGGGATGGCAAGCTCAACCACGGCTCCTTGAGCGCCATCACGGCCGCGCAGAAGCTGGGAGGATCGGTGCACGCATTCGTTGCCGGCAGCAACGTCAAGCCGGTGGCAGAGGAGGCTGCCAAGGTAGACGGCGTGGAGAAGATCATCGCCGTTGAGAACGCCGCCTACGAGAAGGTGTGTGCCACACGCATGCCGCCGTTGAGCGTGGCAGACATCGATACTAATGAAGCGCTTCAATCCAGGGCCTTCCCGAGAACTACGCCCCTCTGCTGGTCGAGAACATTAAGAAGGGCGGATACACCCACATCATTGCCGGCCACACTGCCTTCGGCAAGAACCTGTTGCCCCGTGTCGCTGCCCTCCTAGATTCGCAACAAATCTCCGACATCACTGGCATCGAGAACGAGACCACCTTCGTACGTCCCATCTACGCCGGCAACGCCATCGCCACCGTCGAGTCGTCCGATCCCGTCAAGGTCATCACCATCCGAGGAACTGCCTTTGCGCCTGCCGAGGTTGCCAGCGGCTCGGCCGCTGTGGAGGACGGTGTCGACTCCAAGCCGGAGAGCCCAACCGAATGGGTTTCCGAAGAGCTTGCCAAGTCTGACCGGCCAGACCTGGCGACCGCCGGCAAGGTCGTCTCGGGCGGCCGGGGTCTGAAGTCCAAGGAGGAGTTCGACAGGATTATGCAGCCGCTGGCTGATTCTCTCGGTGCCGCCATCGGTGCCTCGCGCGCCGCTGTGGACAGTGGGTACGCCGACAACAGTCTGCAGGTTGGCCAGACAGGCAAGGTCGTTGCGCCGCAGATGTACATGGCTGTCGGCATCTCTGGTGCCATTCAGCACTTGGCTGGTATGAAGGACAGCAAGGTCATCGCTGCCATCAACAAGGATGCGGATGCCCCTATTTTCCAGGTCGCGGATGTCGGCCTTGTTGGTGATCTGTTTGAGAAGGTTCCGGAGCTCACTGAGAAGCTGAAGAAGGCGTGAGTTTATACAGGTTCTATTTTTGGCTAGGTTGCAGGAAAATATACAATAATTCGTACAGTGGTGTCGAGCTGGGGAGGCTCCTATGACAAGATATCCAACATCTCCGTGGTTGTGGTGAATTTCTCTCTCTCCTTACCCTGGGCCTGACCTCTGCTCCTTTCCGCTTGGTCGATGCGCTGCCAGTCCTTCCACTGGACGACCCTTGCACCGTCAGCATCGCCTTCGCTCAGAACCCCTTCCCAGCCCGATTTCTGGCCGGAGTATTCTTTTTCAAGGAACGCGGCCCCGGAGGCCCAGTCGCTGGCTATCACATCGCCGGTGGTAAAAGCATCCTCCATGGTAGAGGCGATGACCCCAGTCGGACCGCGCTTAACCCATCCCGCGCAGTAGAGTCCCGGGTAGTGAGCTTGCTCCATGGTAGCTGCGACTGTTCTTGTCTCCCTCACGACTCGACCGAGCCCATCGTTGGCGATGACGCCTCTGCGCTCGTCGAAAGGAATGTCAAGCTCTGAAAATCCCTGCAGAGGTTCGGATCTATAGCCGATGGATCGGAATACGAGCGAGGAAGGTAGCTGCGTCGTCTGGCCTGTCCCGGCCGCGTGAGCGTTCGGCTCAAAGGTGGATGACAGCGAGGTACGCTCAAATACAGTGGCTCCCACTCTCGATGCGTCGCTATCGCTGGCCAGAAAGCTCCGGGGACTTAGGCAAAAGTCCAAGGACCAAGACTTGGGAGTCACCTTTGCATTAGCCGCCGAGCCCTTGACTAACATCTCCATCAAGCGTCTTGGAGCTCTAGGCAGGGTCTTGAGATCCTCTGGTATGAGACTCCGATCAACAGGGTGGAAGCCCACATCAGGAAGCTTCATGAGCTCTCGGGCCTCTTTGATCGTAAATGCCGCCTGTGTATTCCCTCATTAGACTACAGGCTTGGAGGAGTGGAATAGAATAACAAATAGATATGTAGATGTAACGTACCTGTAAAGCCCCGCGACGTCCGACAACGTGAACCCTTTTTATGCGACTCTTGGAGAGTGTTTCAATGGCGTGATCGGCAATGTCCGTCTTTCTCAGCTTGTCGACATCCTCAAGCAGCATCCTGGCACAGTCGAGCGCAACATTGCCCTGCCCTATGATGACAGCCTCGTCGCCGCTGGTGAGGTCGGGTGCCAGGCCTGCCCACTCGGGCAGGCCGTTGTACCAGCTCACAAACTCACGAGCAGAGTACACGCCCTTGAGCGACTCGCCGGGGACTCCAAGCTTCCTGTCTTTAGAGGCACCGTAGGAAAAGACTACTGCATCGTAATGTCGCAGGACTGACGCCAGAGAGATGCTTCCACCCCCTTGGTGGGTGCTCGGATGGCCAACTGAGACATTGCCAATAAAGGTGAAATCTGGCGAAGTTGCGACTTCTTCGAATTTCTCCTGACAATTCTGCGGTCCAGTCCACAGCAGTCAGAAAACCTTGTATGATGAGGGCATCCTCGAGGCTCGCCTTGCAGAGGGCACATCAGTGTGGATGGCATACCTTGACTTCTGGGTGGTCTGGAGCAACGCCAAATCTCACCAGGCCATACGGGACAGGCAGAGCCTCGTACATGTCTACCTTGGCGCCTTGGATTCTCGACATGACGCGGTAAGCGGTGTAAAAGCCGGCCGGGCCGGAGCCGACAACGGCCATGCGCAAAGGTCGATCATGGCGATTCGCAGCTGCTGTCGCATAGGAGCGTGTCCGAGGTGACAAAGGCGAGAAGCTGGCCCGCAGAGCGTGCCGGCAAGAGGCGCAAATTGCCCGCGATGCTACAGGAGCGTGCATGGCTATGGCGCATGTCTGACGGTATCGTAAATCTGGCTAGCAGACGGAGAGAAAGACCAAATCACAGCGATGCAATTTGTAATTGAGCTGGCGCAACGTTCAGACGAGGATCAAGGTTCCGAGTCCTGAGTTTGGAATTGGGAGGTTTTATTCTGGGTCGAATCTCGTCGGCGATATCGCCTTTTCAAGTCCTGAGATTGACTCATCAGCTCACTACTTTGGATGTTCCCGGGTTTTTGTAGTTCAATTTGACCATCAAGAGTCAAAAATAATTTATCCTGAAAAGTACTATGAGAACCAGTCTAGTATTATCTAGACATTGGCTACGATGCTCATCGTTATGAAGTGCAACTCTTTCATTCTCTCAAGGATGAGCTTGCAGGTATTTCCAGTCAGTGGTTTATACTTGAATTAGCGAGCTAGCAAGTACCTAGAGGTACCTAAGGAACCTGGGGTTCAAGATCAGTCAGGACCACAACCACCATCCTCCATACCCGGTTCCTATTCGATGGTGTATCAATCAAGCAGGCTGTTTGAAGCACTCTGTGAAAAGGTTAAACGCCAAAAAAAGAGGACAGGAATACTCAAATGTTCTATTTTTAAACCCAGGTAGTGGTCGGACTCCCAATTGGGGGAAGGCAGCAAAGATGTCATCGTTGGACTCGACTGTTGCTATGCCAACGGACCTTCATGCCGCCAACACACGAGCTTCCCGTCCCTCCATCAGCCTTCCTCACCACCTCCCCGCATTCCTCACAGCTCTTAAGATGCTCTAGAGATATTACCAGCATTCCAGTCGTTATAGTTCGGCCGCGTGGCAGCATACACTCGCTCGTTGGTGACATTCCACGCTCACGTCGTCGTCGAACCAGCAAGAATGGGCCCTCAGCAGCCCTTTCTCTACGAATCCGACAAGGTCGACTCTCGTTTTCCGACCTCGAGCTTCGATCCCAAGGCCGTCACTCGCGCCAGCTGGGAGCCAAAGCCCAAGAAGCCCAAGCAGAATGGCCCTCTCATCTCGATCAACAGGCATCCCGAGTAAGTCAACCCGTGCATCATTCCTTTATGCCAGTGCCCTCGACTAACACAGTGTTAGTGCTCATGAAGTCATCGGCCAGCGACGTCCATTCAGGACGCTGGGCCACCGCACGAAGGCATGGATCAAGGGCATGAGGAAAGTGCAGCTGGGTCTGCGCGTCCTCGAGATGATTGGTGCCGCAGGCATCTTGACCCTTATGATCCTCATCAACCATGTCAGTGACCTGGTCGCATGGGTTGCTAGAATTACGGTACGTAGTCGAACCGCGCCAAAACCACGTAGGAGGAAAAGACAAACGACTGACAAACCCCATCTAGGCCGGCGTGGTCATCGTCCACTGTGTGTACGGTATCTATCACTTGTCACGGCACGCCGGCGGCCGCACTCCCGCTTCGAGTGCCGCATACCAGCTCTTCGCTGCCGTCTCGGACCTCTGCGTTCTGCCGCTGTACACCTACGTGTGTCTCTCGACCCGAAATAGCAGCGAAGGATGGGGCACTCTCGTGGCGAACGAGACTCTCCTCCCCAAGTACTTCATCCCGGCGCTCTACTACACCCTGATCGGCGCAGGGGGGCTGCACCTGCTCTCCCTGGCCATCGGACTGTGGCTGGCTCTCAAGTTCCGGCAGATCACCCGCATGCCGCCCGACATGAACCCCCTCGAGGCGCACCTGACTTCCAGGGCGCACAAGCGGAACAAGTCGTCCGTCGCTACGAGCAGCACCTTCTCCGAGAGCGAGAAGCGCCTCTCGACGCCCCTGGAAGACCGCCGCCGCTCCGGCATGCCGTACCAGGACCTGTCCCGCCCGCCCAGCATCCCGTTCACCCACACCCGGACCGGCTCGTCCACGAGCCTGCACTCGCGCGACTCCCGCCTCGACCTCCCCAGCCGCCAGTACCAGATCCCCGCCAGCAACCGCAGCTCACCGCGCAGCTCCCTCGCCCCCTCGGAGCTCGACCGCAGCGGCATGAAGCGCATGTCCCACTCGCCCCTCGTCAGCGGCGGCCCCGATCGCCGCTCCGGAGGAGGCCTGGCCTCGCGCGCCTCGTACATCGAGATCCCGCTGCACGAGACGGGCTCCCCCCGCGCGAGCACCGGCACCGTGGCCTCGCAGGTGACGATCCAGTCGGCCGGGCCGACGGCGCAGCCCCGCGCCGCCAAGTTCACCGAGGCCTGGTACACGTCCGAGTCGCTCATCAACCGCACCCAGCAGCGCAACAAGGCCATCAACACCATGATGCTGCAGGCCTCGAGCAAGAGGCGCAACTACGAGGCCGTCCACCAGCGCGGCGGCGCCGAAGACGATTCCGACTCCGACGCGTCGGACAGGGACGAGAACGCCTACGACCTCGGCGGCCTCGGCGCGCGGGGCAACGGCATGCAGACGCCCGAGCAGCAGCAGCAGACCCAACAAGACCATCCCAACCCGCTGCGGTCGAACCCCATGGCCCAGCGGCCCAGGACCCCGTACTACCGCCCCGCCATGGGCGAGGTGAGCAGCAACGCGCGCAGCGCCAGCGGCAGCCAGGACATCGCGGACGCGCAGGAGCAGAGATCCGCCGACTCGCCGCGGCCGCTGTCCACTGCGAGCAGCAGCAAGAAGAGGCACACGTGGGCGCCGCAGCCGCAGCCGCGGAACCGCGACAGCTCCATCCAGCCCGACAGCGGCTTCTACTCCAAGCCCTACGGCGAGCTCAAGTCGGCGACGCCGCCCATCATGGTGGGCTCCGGCCGCCAGGTGTCCTCGGGCAACGACTACGACCTCGGAGAGCGCGCGTTGTTCCCGCGGCAGAGGGGCGTCAGCGGCAAGATTGCCGAGGAGGGCAGGGCCGGGCTCGGACAGAATGGGTTTTCTTCTCGGTTCTCGGTGCTGAATGCGTGAAGAGGAGGATTATGGATTCGGATGATGGCAAGGGGAGGAGGGGAAGGAAGGCAGGCTGATAGGGGGGGAGGCTTGGTTCAGGAAGCTGTGCGCGGGGGATAAAGCCTGATATTTTGGGATCTGGACTATGGGGCGTCACATCATGTTGGGATGCCAACCAAGGAGTTATTGCTTGTACATTTAGGGTCTCGCTTTTCTGGGGCCGATTCGGGTATCTCAAGGGAAACGAGGAGAATTAGGGGGATTAATGAAATTCATGCACTTGTCAATTGGCGACTGATCGAACCAAGAATAACTCTGTGATATCTTGTACATGGTTCCGAATACATCTGGACTCTACCGCATCCAGCAACATTACATGCCGTTACCTCTGACATAGCCTGCCCAATCTACGGGGCTGCCGGCCTCTTCAAAGTCATCGCCTTCCACCCAGCCGCGCTCATTCCAGGTGCTCAGGCCGCAGAGATGCCTCATGGTCGGCCTCCCGTGGGGGCAATTCCACGGCTTCTCCATGCCGCCCATATGCCTGACGACCTTGGTCATCTGCTTCTGGGACAGCGCTTTCCCGATCATGATGCTGCTTCTGCACGCTCGCATGGCGAACATCTTGCGCACCCGGGCGGGCCTAGGCACCGTGGTGGCGCTGGTGTGCTCTGCCAGGAGCGAGATGAGCTCCTCCAAGTCGACCAGGGAGAAGGTCGTCTCCCGGCTGAGTGGCAGGGCCAGGAGCTGGCACCTAGAGCCAACAGGTTTGTCCCCTGACTCATCGACGCTAACAATGAACCCGTTGGCTTCGAGTGCTGCTTTGTGTTCTAGAATGATCTCTTCCTCGATGGCCGTGAGCTCGAGGGTCTTGGGCTGCACCAATCGCTGAGACTGGACCACGGTATGCGCCTGAAGCCTCTCGAAGTTGTACTTCTCATCTGAGGCATGCTGGTCGATGATGAAGAGCTCGTCATCCTGTGCGCGTGGCATGCTGGTATCGTCATCCATCGGCTTCGCAGCTTCGCGAACGGCAAGGATGAAACCCAAGTTGAACTGGCCAATGATCCGCATCCTGTCAAAGTCGGTTTTCGAAATCGCGAGTGAGAGCTTTTCCTCGGGATCCGCGGCATCGAGGCCGCCTCTAGCGATGCTACTGGGCGTCCGCTCAGCGAGAGAGTCGATTGCCGACTGCCACTTCTCCAGCTGTCTCCGCAGGTCGTCTTCGTCGGTCTTATGTCGTTGGAGCATATGCACTGTGGAGTCTTTTCTCCTGGTGTTGCCTTTGATGAATACTTGGCCGCGTTTTTCGCTCTGATCGGTGGGTGCTTGCGCTGTTTCTTCTGCAGCCTTGATCATTTCTTGCACTTTCTGTTCCTCTTGAGCTTTCTTCTCCTCTTCGTCAATGTATTCGTCATCTCCCGCTCCCTCGGCGCAGGCATCATCACTCAGGGCGTCTGAAGTAACAAAGTCATCTCTACTGATCTCTTCGGATAGGGCGCGTCCTGCTGCATCGACCTCTTCACTGGGCGACCGAGAAACTTCCTCTACCTCCTCAGATTGCTGGACGAATAGTTCCTCGTCTTCGGACTCTTCCTCTTCCTCTTCCTCTTCTTCTTCCTCTTCTTCTTCTTCTTCTTCGGCAGGCTGTAAATCTTCTGACACTTGATCCGGGTCTGTGGCCGAATCGGAAGCATCAGGAGAAGCGGCTCCCGAGTTTGCAGAAAACATTTGCGTCAGTCGTCCACCAAACGACGGTACCTTGGCATTCGGCTTCTTGCGGGATGTCGCCTGATGCGAACTGGCCTGCAGTGCATTGCTGTCGAGCTTCGCCCTTTTGAATGTTGAGCCAATAACACTAGTAACAGTCTCGTCGCCTATGGTAATTGTGGCCACACTAGGTGGGCGTTTGAATCGTCTCGAGGGGGAAATCTGGTGGACCACGGTTGCCTGAGACCGTGACGGCGTTGATACGGCAGGTATTGGTTGTTCCTGCAACTCGGCCTCCTGGTGCATCGTCAAACTGCCGTCGCCGCCGGTGACATCATAGTCGTGCCTTGATTCACCTATGGTGTGACTGGAGCTGACATTATCGAATTGTCGAGACGAGCTTGCTTGGCCCCCTGTTGAACGTAGCGCAGACGGCGAATCATCTTCAAAGCCTTGAACGCTTTCAACCCGGACAGCTTGCATGCCTGTCGCAGTATTCCCGTCCCGCCTGAATCTGCGTATGGAGTTTGAAGTCGCCTCAGTCGGTTCCTCCTCCCCTGAGTCATCTGAACTGTTTTGTCTCGCAAGTGTGGTTTCGTCAACGGGCGATGATCTCCTCTCAACCCAATTAGCCAACATATTGCTCCCATGGCTTTTGATTGGTGGGGTTTGCTTGGCCCTGGAGGCTCTGTTTCCATGGGACATGCCATCGTCGCTGGCATCTAGGGTCGTTGGGAGGCGATCCGATCCGTCGATATGAGACGAATCAACACCGGTGAGAGTTGGTGAGCCACCGTCAACAGACGCGTTTGTACCTCCATCAGAGCCCAAGGTTTTTCCTTTGCTTAAAGTAGGCGCTATGAACGACGTCATCTTCTGGGCGGGATGTTGCGATATAGGCACCGTGACATCTTGCATCTCAAAGAGTTCGATGAGGGACTCCCTCAAATTGTCCAGCATTCTGCCCTGGTCATGAAGGAGGATGGTTCTTTTGTCGGGGCTCACATTGACATCGTAGAGATGGGTATCGAGCTGAATATCCGCAAATATGAAGGGTGACTGGGACACGTTGTATGACTTATACACCTCATTGAAGACCTTAGCAAATTGAGGTAGGTGGCAAGGCCTGCTGTTGACGTAGAACATCTGCCTATCCGGCGTCTGCCTGCCTTCACCATGAGCCGGCCGCGACACATGGCCAACGATCAGGACCTGGTGTGGCTCGTTCGATTGGCCAGACCACTTCTGGGCACCAGTTGCGGTGGGTTGGAGTTCCAGCTTCAGGTCAAGCTTGATCAGCGCGCTCATCGTCTTTGCGCCGAACACGTTGATGATGTTTTCGCGAGTGGATGCATTGCCCCTGGTCGAGAAAAGCACAATGCGTTTGCCTTTGGTCGGTTGTTGAGAAACAGAGAATTTGACACCAGTCTGAACGCAGGCGTACTGATTGAGGAGATTGACAACCTTGCCCCATTCGCGTTTGATGTTTCGCTCGAGCTCCCGTCGCCTGACTGGCAAGTTCTTGAATATCTTCTCGACAATGACAGTTGTGCCTTTCTGGGAAGCAACGATGCTTGTGGACGTGAGCTTTCCAGAAGTTTCAAATTCAAGTTTCGTGCCCTTGGGGACGTCGCCTTGAAGACAGGTGATGACAGTAAAATTTGACAATGCACATAGTGATGAGAGAGCCTCTCCGCGGAAGCCAAACGTTTGAAGGCTGGTCAAATCTGCATATGTCGATAGTTTTGAGGTGTAATGTTTCAGTGCCAGACTTTGATAGTTTTGAGGCGATATTCCAGAGCCGTTGTCTTGCACTTCTATCAGATCCAGGCCCTGGTTCTTGAACCGGACTTCTACTCATCCTCAAGGGTCAGAAAAGCGAGCATGTCGTCAGGACCAACGGAGACTTGCCTATGTTGGTAGCCCCGGCATCGAGACTGTTCTCCACAAGCTCTTTTGCAACAGAACAAAGGTCGACAATGACCTGGCCGGATTGTATTTGATGAACCTGAAGAATGCGTTAGCCATCTGGCAGTCAAACCATGCATGTATACACTGTGGCATCACATACTGTACTAGGCTCGATGGCTTTGATGGTTGCTGATGCTGCCATTGTCATGAGAATAGAATGGCCCTCCGTAACGACTTGGCCACTCTGGTGGCTTCTGCCTGACAGCTCGTGTGTCCCCGGCACACCAAGCCTACATTGAAGGTTGACGTCAAGCAATCAGTCAACAAGCTCAACAACACGGGCAGCCTCTAGGGGCAGTGGTGGTTATTGAAAGTAAGGCATGTACAGTTTGAATGGCGACAATGCCGGCGTGTCTGATGTCACTCAACACACAGTGCTCCGGTCTCCCTGCTGCGACGCGTTGTCGCGTAAAGAGGCCCTTAGCTGATAAGGATGCCTACCAGATAAGGGTTAGGGGATTATTCGGGGTACATGTACCAGACGTCCAAAAGGCGGGCGGTTGAGAACCACCCTTATCTAAGGTACTGCCTGTACCTACCTACAAAGGTACATAATCCACTTGCTACGGCGGACATGCGGAAGAATTTGAAAAGGCAGGACGCTTGGTAATTCGGACGATAGTACTTGCAGTGGAACGTCGTCGTGTCTCACAGAGACGTATAGGTAGTGTAGCGCTCCTGAAACTCCATTGCGTAAGTGTCGAACTGGAAGTACGCATGTCCTTGGCATGCCAAGACGCACGTGCTGAACTGGATCAACTACATGCGACATTTCTTCGGTCCTAACTCTGCTCGGAGCAATTGTCCATTGCTGGTTTGTGGAAGAACTTCATGATGTGGGCTACTGGAACCCGAAGGCGCCGCCGGGTGAGTGAGGCCCTGAGTCAAACTTCCCAGCCTTCCCGGCTGAAAAACAGTGCGTCCTGCATCTGCTAGCCGTGTCGGATGTACCGCCTGCTGGCGGAAGAGACCACACGGCTCAGGGAGCATGAATAAAAGGTAGGCGCTGGGTGAGGTGATATGAAGTGTGCCATTCGTCTTTTGTCGATAGCAGCATTTATCTGAAAGCGTGGATTTACGAAGCGAGAGTCTACCGTCCAACACCATGAGGAGATTGAAGGAAAACACCTAAAGCATGTAAAGCAGTGATGCAGGAGTACCTAAGTATATGGCTTGAAGTCGTCGTCCAGCCTACATCAACGGTCCGCTTCATTTATTCGCCAAGATCACCCGTTTTTGAAACAAGATCCAAAAACGTGCTAAGGAGCCCTAGTGCCTCAGGCGATCTCCAACATTCAAGTTTCGAGCAAAAACAGGGAGCCGTGGTGGGTGGGACGGCGCAGATCCTGTTGACAGGGGTGCAGGAGTCCGGCCCTTGCTTGAATCCAACCGACATGGCTGCCACGGTCGTTATCGACAGCCTCCCATGCTCTCCCGCGCCCCCGTGATCCATCACCGGGTGGGAAGGGAACTCTTATCCCGTAAGTGGTCGTAGCCACAGCTATCTGTTTGAGTATGATCGCATCCATTGCCTGGCCGAGAGATAGGGTCATTGAATGAATGAGAATTGGAGATTGGATCACGGCCGATGAGGGAATAGTCCGTCCGTTGTGTGTACTTGTAGGTATGTAGTCGAGACAGAACGAGCTGTCATATTTGCGACGGGTGAGCTTGATTGTGCATAGCATCTCAAGCAAGCATCGAGTCCATCAGCATGCATTGCCAACTTCTCTCTAACCGCCAACACGCAATTTCCCTATCTACCTGCTGCGGACACGAACAAATGGTAGGTCTTATCTCCGGTGCGCGCCCTGCACTGCTTATCAATGATGCACCTGTGATGTCGCCGGTTCATCATCTGCCTGCACCAGCCCGGAACTCTAAAGCCCAATAGTAGTCCACGAGGATGCGCGTTCTCTGGTAGCGGCGGAGCCGGGCCTCGCGCCAGCATGCGTTTGGATGACACAGTCGCATGCATGCCAGGTTCCTTGGACACACATGGTCGGCCACTAATGCACCTCGTTCTCCGATGCATATATGGTCCTTGGCAGCCAGGCCAGACATGTCTAGTACCAACTTGAGCTCCGGAAGGGATAAGATAGCTAAAAGAATTCAATGGTCAGGTCTGTTCCACGGACGCACGCGCTGCACAAAGTTGATACAACCAGATTCGTCACCGATTGACACGGAACGGTCTCCTGTTGCTTCAGGACAACCCGGACAGCTGCAGCTGGGTGTTGACTCTGACGATCCCCAAGGCCTCAAAACATCGATCTTCTGCTGTCATGTTTGATTATGACCACCATGACGGACCCTCCCAAGCCTCCTGAATGCCCACCTTTGCTGTCAATGCACACAAGGCACAACACTGACCTTCCTACTCTATCTTATCTCATGTACAGTACCGTTTGTTCCGCGAGTCCCCGTGCAATACACCGTCTGCCGTTTATGATGATTTATCCGAAGGCGGTTCGGGAAGCAGCCTGTAGCCTGTAGCAGAGTTCAAGCCGATAGCCACCAAGTCCATACGGAAAAACAAGGAGTTGTTGGCTGGTTGGTATGCATACCTTCCAGGCTGACTTTGCGCTTGCAGGTCGCGTGAGAAGCCATCGTGAGCTGTTGATCCTTGCCATGACTTGCGCAGATCGAAGCAATTTTCCGATCGCCATGGTTGGCGGTCTGGGAGAGGGATTTCTCGAGCTCTGTTTACATTGGTTCGGTGGAAGCGGAAATTGGCCAAAGCCAGGGTCAAGGAACAGAGCGACTCGAACAAAATACATGCAACTCCTCCAATAGGTACTGTAAGTACCTCAGTACTTTGGGTACCACCCTCACCAAAAAGGGCGCGGCAGTCCCAAGTTGGGGGGCAGTTTAGTGTCCCACACGCTGGCGCGGGAGGCTCCCCTAATGAAATAGGCTCTCCCCACCACCGCCACCAAAGGGGTGTGATTTGGAGATACAGAGAAGATTTTGTGACGACGAGGCACATACAAGTACCTTAGGGTAAGGTAGTTAGATGTGCTTGACATGGGCTTGACCAAGCACTCTCCCAACTCACCTGGAGGTCGTTCGATCAGGCAGTGTACATAGTGATTCAAGTTGCCCTGGAGCTGTTCTTTCGCACTTCCAGACTCTCAACGGCCCTCCGTCTACCGATCCATCGATGTCCACCTTGGTCCCATTAAAAGAGCTCGAGACGAGAAGGCGATGTTTCTGCCGCCCCTGGCTGGCCCGGTACCTGCTGCAACTGCATCCGCACCCGCCTGTACCCACACCTTCATCAGCACCCACACCAGCACTCTAGCACAGCACCAGAGCTACTGCTACTTGAGGCGGGCGGGCGCACGCAATCTCCAAGACACCCGCACCCGATGCTTCCCACTGGTCCAGGCCTCGACAGAGACCGCACCACCAGCAGTCACACTCGCACTTGCAGATACACCAGCCCCAGCCACCACCTCCGACTACCTCTCACTTTTGGCCTTACTTATTAGCACCTTTTTTGCGGGCAAGACAAAATTGTCCACTGCGCACCCCGATGCGAACCTTCGAGCCTCAATTCTTCGACAGTTGTATCGGTCCGGGTCTGCCAGTGCGACTGCTCAGCATTGGAGAGTGTGGGGGAACCGATTTCCAGTCTTATCCCTCTCACTCTTTCCCATCCGCTCGTTGTATTTTTCTTTTGCCTCTCTTTTCGGAGTCCACCCAGACCCGGTCTCGTCCAGCGTCGATTTGTAGTCCGTCTCAAACAACGTCCTGACCAGACTGCCTACGTGACACGAACAGGAGACAGGAGGGAAAATAAGGTGGCAGCCCCCCCAGCTGGTGCCCCTTGACGACGTCTCTGGAATGCTGAGGCGTTCTTCCGGCTCCTCGGACGGCGACGACTCTCCTGTCAGAACCCCCAATGCTGTGCCTGCCAATGCGCATGACCTCCTAGACAGTCGCGACGCTACCGCCGCGCCCAGCCTGTCCAGCGCCCACGAGAAGCGACTCCCGAGACTGTCGACAGACACCAGACCCTCCTCGGCCAGAAGCAGGAGATCCGGTAATTTCAGTTGGAAACCTCGCCAGCACGATGACTCTGCCGACAACCTCTCTCTGAGCCCAAACACCCAGTCGCCCTCGCTTCTCTCGCCAGTGCTGGGCGCGATGCCCTCACCCGTGCCCTCCCCTGTCGCAGACATGGAGAAACCGTCCGAGCTCAAGCCTCAGAGCCGGCGGCCCGGCTCTCGCAATCCCTGGGGCATCTCGGTCCTCACATTCGTGACCGCCGTCGTCGGCATTGCCCTGCTCGGCGCTATCGTTCACTCCTCATTCAACCGGCAGCTCGACCCCAAAGGCTGCCGCATGTCCTACATGATGCCTTCCTATGCCAAGCTCAATGATTTCGATACTGAGCACACGCGATTTGCCAGCAAATACTCGCTCTATCTGTACAGGGAACAAGGCATTGATGACGATACCAAGGTATGCCACCCGTCCAATGGACCTCATGATCGGGGCGAAAAAACATGCTGATCGAGCTTTGCAGTTGAGAGGGGTTCCTGTCCTCTTTGTCCCGGGCAATGCTGGGAGTTACAAGCAGGTTCGACCGATTGCCGCCGAAGCTGCGAATTATTGGCACGAAGTTGTGCAGCACGACCATGCGGCACTCAAGGCTGGTGCCAAGAGCCTCGACTTCTTCTCGGTAGACTTCAACGAAGACATTACCGCTTTCCATGGCCAAACAATGCTAGACCAAGCCGAGTATTTGAACGAAGCGATTCGGTACATCTTATCTCTATATCTTGATCCCCGAATGTCGGCGCGAGATCCCGATCTCCCCGATCCGACCTCCGTTATCATCTTGGGGCACTCCATGGGCGGTATCGTAGCTCGTACGATGCTCATCATGCCGAACTATCAGGCGAATTCCATCAACACTATTCTCACGCTGTCTGCGCCGCACGCCCGAGCACCCGTCACTTTTGACGGGCAGATTGTCAAAATCTACGACGCCATCAATGACTACTGGCGCCAAGCTTACTCGCAGCAATGGGCAAACAACAACCCGCTGTGGCATGTGACTCTTGTTTCAATAGCCGGAGGCGGGCTCGATACCGTGGTCCCGTCCGACTATGCCAGCGTCGAGTCGCTCGTTCCCGAGACTCATGGTTTCACAGTGTTCACCTCGACCATCCCCACGGTATGGACCAGCATGGATCACCAAGCTATCCTCTGGTGTGACCAGTTCCGAAAGGTTATCGCAAGGGCTCTGTACGAGGTTGTGGATGCAAATCGCGCGGCAAAGACAAAGCCGAGGGCAGAGAGGATGAGGGTCTTTAAGAAGTGGTTCTTGACCGGGATGGAGAACGTTGCCGAGAAAACCGTTCCAAACAAGGAACCAAGTACGCTTCTCACTTTGGAAGACAATTCCAACGCTATCATTGCGCAAGGAAAGCGCCTGATCTTGCGCCAGCTTGGAGGACATCCTGAGGTTCGCGCACACCTTCTACCCATCCCTCCACCTGGATCTCCGGAAGGAAAACGCTTCACCCTCATGACCGATCAAAGACTGGACGAGGCTGGAGAAACCGGACGCCTGGAGGTCCTATTTTGCAGCGTGTTTCCTTTGCAACCTGGCCAAGCTGGGGTCCTGTTCCCGATCAAACTTGACCTCTCCCGGGAGAGCACTGGCTCCGCCCGGCTCGCCTGCAAGAACGCCGCTTCTGATGCAGTCCTCCTACCAGCATCAACTCGTGCGACACGGAACCCTTTCTACTTGGCCGAGGAACCAGAGATTGCTCCGTTTTCATACCTGCAGTACGATCTTGACGACATCTCGGAGCACCAGTTCGTCGCCGTCATCGACAAGGCCAATGCGCCAGCTCCTGGCTTTGTCATTGCCGAATTCAGTGACCAGACACAGTCACACCGAACAAGGCATATCAGCCTGCGCCGGCTTCTAGCATTTGGCATGAAGCTTCGGCTGCCCAATACGCGCCCCATGGTCACCGAGATCAGCATCCCCTCCCTGACGTCCAGTCTTCTCGCCTACCACTTGGAGATCGGGCACCAGACTTGTGGCGACCATGCAGAGCTATTTGCGCCTTTGGTCAGGCAGTATCTAACGGAGCCGTACGAGTCGAAATACTTTGTAAATGCTAGACATGAGAGCGTAAGCCTGCACGGCGTAGCGCCTTACGTCCCTCCGCCCATGAAACCCAAGGATTCCGACGATGGCCTGAGCTTCCAGTTCTGGACCGACCCAACATGCGATTCTAGCATTCACGTTAAGCTCACTGTTGACGTGCCCGGGAGTCTGGGCAAGCTGGTCATGCGCTACCGCACCGTGTTCGCTGCCTTCCCGCTGCTGATCGTAGCGATGGTGCTGCGCAAACAATTCAGAGTGTATGACACGACCGGCGTCTTCATTTCGTTCTCGGAGAGTCTCGACTTGTGCCTGCGGCAGTCGATCCCGCTGATGCTTGCATCTCTCACCTTTCTCTCCTTGTCATCTACAAGTCCGTCGTCCGAGCCTTCAACCGGCTTCTGGCCCTGGAGCAACGGGACGACAGCAGCAGTGAACTTCCACCAGAATGATCTCCTGGTCGGGACACAGGATCCCTTCTTTTGGTTCTTGACCCCGCTCATCGGCATCATCTGTGTCGGAGTCTGTGTTGTGCTCAATTATGTCACGTTGATCCTGACGCAACTGCTCGGCTCCCTATTTGCGATTCTGAGTACGCGGCCGGCCTGGATCCGGAACGATGACCGCCGCCGGGTACCCGTTGGTGGTTTCATGGCGTCATCGGTACGACGGAGGATGATCACCATGGCGGTGCTCTTCTTCCTCGTCTCGACGTTCATCCCCTACCAGTTCGCATACCTCGTTGCATGCTTGGTTCAGCTGATCACGACTGTTCGGGCACAACGGATCGCCTATGAGATGCGCTCTAACGCAAACTACAACTTTTACAACTACGTCCACTCCATCTTCATCCTCATGCTTTGGGTCCTTCCCATCAATCTACCTATCTTGGTTGTCTGGGTCAGAAATCTGGCAGTGCATTGGCTCACACCCTTCTCGTCACACCATAATGTCCTATCGATCGCCCCGTTCATCGTCCTCGTGGAGGCTCTGACGACAGGCAAAATGGTGCCCCGCGTGACGAGCCGTCTGCGTCATATCACCAGCATCCTCCTGTTCGGGGTTGCCATGTGCGCCGCAACGTACGGTGTCTCTTATGCATATGCTCTGCACTATCTCGTCAACCTGACTGTGGCCTGGATTGTCGTGATCCACTCCACCACCGACTCATGGTCTTTCGCTGGCCTGAATACTCTATTTGGCGACGTTCCCGACGATCGAAAACAGGGCAAAGCGCCATGATGGCCAGCTGTCTCGGAGCTCCCCAACTGGGGGAGCGCTGATAGGACACGATCAATCCCTAGTTCACGCAACACTGTGACCTGAGCCCGCAGCTGTTGACGACTATGCAACACGTTTCAAGTTTTACTTGATCAAGACATAATACCAATTCATTCATGTACATATATTCGCTACTCTGGTCGGCATAATCGTCCTCACGGTCCCCGTCTGAACGGTGGAAGCACCTGATTATCACGCAGTTCGCCCCGTTCTAGAGGCGAATCAATCGGTCAACCGCCACCGCCTCGCACTCATCAACCCCTATTTCTCTATCAATCCGCCTCATCAATCATGAGTGGTGCCCGCACCTTTCCATTGGTTTTCGAACCTTGCCTTGTTATACACTTTTCAAGATTTTCAGCAGCCACAGACAGGGCTGTATAAGAATACGGCGTACGGCGACTTATGGGCATTGGGAGGCTTCCCTACTTTTCTTTTTTCCATCTTCATTTTCTGGGCACAGCGAGCAACATCGTCCTTTTTTCTTCCCTTTTCTCATCTTTTCTTCGGCCCGATGCATCATCCATGGGTGCATGTGGTGGCTAATTGATGTGTCTTTGGTATTGCTGCGGAGGGGAGCTATGTGCACCGAATGGGTCTACTAAACAGTAATGTCTTGTATTCCACTGCATACAAGGAGATGGGATGGATAGCTTCAGGAAAGTACGACTTGGCCATTACGGGGAAGGGGGGTTTCCTTGGAGCCACAGAGGCCCAGGCAGGGTTTTAATCGTGGTGATAGATACCTAGGTAGTATCCTCTCCTCCCTCCCCCCCTCTTTGTGTCATATACACATCTTGCATGCTTCGAATGGAGGCTTTGTTCTGCACACGCTGTAGAACAAGTCGTGGTGCATAATCGCATGCTTAGAATATCCCGACCGGATGACAATAACATTGAGAACATCTTGAAGCATATAAAAACGAATCTTGCCGGTGATATGCTACGTGTGACAGAAGATTCGAAGACAGCAACGCATCAAGGGAATGTTGTATATTAGTCGCGTGAAGAAAGTTTATCCTCATCATGAACGTTACCCATCTCACTATGGGGAGGGAAACCGAAACCGTACGCCTCATTTCCCAAAAAAGGAAATAACAAAACACAAAAGGGGTATGCTGTCATCTCTTCCGCTCCATGCCTTTCTCACCTGCTATTCTAACCGCTCCGTCAGAGACTTCATCACCCGCGCGTAGAACTTGGCGGCGTGCGGCCGGGGAAACGTGATCTCCTCCACCAGGTAGTCCGGCAGGACCTCGATGAGGGCCCGGTCCCGGTTCGCGTCCAGCTGCGGCTTGTACATGAACTGCGCCTCGTCGTAGTCCTCCTTTGCGCTGTCGTTGCCGATGGTCAGCTTGAAGTGAAGCGCTGCCAGTCCAGGTTAGCTTTTTCTCGGGTCCCTTTCCAAGTCTTAGATTACAAAACTTACTTCCGTTGCGCCCAGTCTGGATGCAGTCGTACACGTCCTGCTCGCTCTCGCGCTTCACACCCCGGACGATGAGGCCCGTCAGGTCGCCGTACAGGATCTCCTTCATCTGGGCCGCCTGGCTGTTGGCCTGCAGCGCCTCGCGGGACGCGGCCGCGCCGGCCTTGAGCGCGCTGCCCGGCACTTTCATCTCGGAAGATCGGGCAGCGGCAAGTTTCGTAGACAGCGACTTGATCTCCGTCTTGGCGTCGGAGAGCGAGCTCGTCAGCGAGGTGATGTTGGCCTGCAGGCTGTCGACTTTGGCTTCGCTGGCTTCCAGCTGTTTCTTGAACCGCTCTCCTTCCCTGGCTAGGTCGCGTTGCGTGGCAAGCTCGGACTTGAGACTCGCGATCAGATCGTTGTATGCTGTCTCTCTAGTCAGTAAAATGGGATTCTTGGTAGGATCTGGATGAGATTCGAGCTTACCCTTGGTCTTATCGTCTCCTTGCTTCTTAAGCCTGTCAAAGTTCCGCTCGGCTTCCTTGACGCCGATATCCCTGAGGTCCCGGTACTTCGCCTCCAGTGCATCGTATTTCCTTGTCAGGTCGCCGAGCCGCCGGCGGACGGCCGCGTCACTGCCCTCAGAGTCTACGACGCCGGACCGTCGCCGAGCCGCAGGCTGTTTCCGCTGGACAGGCTCGGGCTCTGGATCTTCCTCCGCGGGTAGCGCTTCCATCTGGGTGGTTTCTTCTTCTTGGTCGACGTCCATAGCGTCCGCCGGCTGCTGCGTTTCCGGTATCTCGGTCTCGTCCGCGGCCTCGGGTTCCTCCTGTTCCAGAGGCGGTGCTGGCGCAGCCGGTTTGCGACCTCGCCTGGCGGGCGCCACACCAGCGGCCGGTGGCGCAGCCCTTTTGGGACGGCCACGGGCTCTGGGCGCCGGCTTCGTGTCGTCGCTTTGAGGCGGCGAGGCCAGCGACGCCGCTGTAGCCTTGCGGCCGGCCCTGGGCGCTGCCTTTGGCTGCACGTTGGTCTTCTCTGCCAGGACCTCCCGCTGTTCCTCCTCCTCCTCCTCTGCGGCCCTCTCTACCGCGGCGGCAACCCTGTCACTGGCGCGCCGGTTCGATCTCTGCTGCGTCGGCTTCGTGACCTTGTTGGCCGCCGCGGGGCGGCCGCGCGTCTTCTTTGCTGGCGGCATCTTCTCCTTTACCGTTGTTGTTGTTGTGCTTGTTGATTTGGCTTGCTTTGCGGCCGTCGCGCGTGCAGCGCGTACACCTCCCAAGTCGTCCTCCGAGTCCGAGTCCACTAGTCCAGCCAAGTTCCCGTGGATTCTGGCTCGCGCCATTTGCCGGCGCAAAACAAGAGGATGAGCCTACGTTTGGGTGGCTGTACCGTGTCGCGCAGTGCAAGTAGTCGCGATTGTGTCCCTTTGTTGGTCGCAATTGGAGTTGTGTGATGATATCTGCAATCGATGGTAGAATTGTGGGAGTGCGGGGGGTTACCAGTGACGGAGAAGATGTATGCTCCAAAGTCGCGTGGTCTTATTAATGGTTTGACACGGAAATTGAGCCCAGGTTGGGTATATCAGGGATGTGTTTTGGGCGTTTCCTCATCGGGAAGAAGGTAAACAAAGGCCTTGAAGAAGGCTAGTGGTACTTTCTACTTGATTAGATATCTATCTTAGCGGGGTTATGTGCTTATCGGGTCTTGTGGGGCCCACTTGGTGCTCTCAGCGAGTCCCGACCGAGGTCGCATTTGATTGCGTGTAGAGTGGCGGAATACTGGAGGTTAGCACGCTGGCGCGGTGCAACACCACATCAGTGCTTTGAGAGATTCCCGGTCTCTGGGGAAAGTCTTCACGAATTTTTTGGGAAGTGTGTGGTTGCTTAGACTTCAACTCTTTGGGAGGCTGGTCTCTGCACATCATAAGCACCGTCAAGGCTGCATAGTCTGTGAACACAATCACGGATTAGTGTCCAACCACCTCCCCTATCTCGCTCGTCCTGCATCTCTTACAACGTTATTGGGTTCCTTTGACTATATCGAGGCCAGTTGTAGCCCACGATGGGTGATCGAAAGAGAGCGGGAGACTATCTCCTGGATATTGCCCTCTTTGCGGGCATGGTAAGTGTCTTCTTGGTCTTTGTGACAAGCCACAGAAAAATGATACTGACCACTTGGATGGCAGACCATAAGTCTCGTCTACCTCACCAGGAATATCCTCTCGACCTTCGCCAGTACGATGGGCGACCCCGAGAAAGAAAAGCACGAGCAGGCAAAAGTAAAAGCGCGCGCCAATCTACAACGCATACAGAAGTCTCGAGGAGCAGACCAGGCTGGTGGCGACGGGGCCGAGGACGATGGGCAGGTTCAACGGATCAGCGACATAGAGCTCAATGAATACGAAAGCCAGGTCGCACTAGACGTCGTTGCGCCACAGGACATCTCGGTGGGCTTCAATGACATTGGGGGCCTGAATGATATCATCGAAGAGCTAAAGGAGGCCGTCATCTATCCTCTGACAATGCCTCAGCTCTATTCTCACGGGGGATCATTACTCTCGGCACCCTCTGGTGTTCTCCTCTACGGCCCTCCTGGGTGTGGAAAGACTATGCTGGCCAAGGCAGTGGCGCATGAAAGCGGCGCATTCTTCATCAACCTGCACATCTCGACTCTGACGGAGAAATGGTACGGTGACTCGAACAAGCTCGTTCGCGCCGTCTTCTCGCTCGCGCGCAAGATGCAGCCGGCCATCATCTTTATCGACGAGATTGATGCAGTTCTCGGCACGCGGAGGAGTGGCGAACACGAGGCTAGTGGTATGGTGAAAGCAGAGTAGGTTAAAATTTCCAATATCCGCGGACGATTTGGCTTCTGTGCTGACTACCTGAAAGGTTCATGACCCTTTGGGACGGCCTGACGTCGGCCAATTCAGCTGGCACACCTTCCCGCATCTGCGTACTAGGTGCCACGAACCGCATGCACGATATCGATGAGGCCATTCTCCGAAGAATGCCCAAGAAGTTCCCAGTGCCTTTACCCGCTCGGGACCAACGCCGTAGGATCCTGCAGCTCGTTCTGGGCGACACCAAGAGGGATCCGTCCTTTGACCTGGAGTATGTGGCCAAGGTCACGGCCGGGATGTCGGGAAGCGACCTGAAGGAAGCATGCCGTGATGCGGCCATGGTGCCCATGCGAGAGTACATTCGCGCCCACCGCTCGACCGGCCAGGCCATGGGCATGGTTGACCCGTCAAAGATCCGTGGCCTCCTGACCGAGGACTTCTTTGGGCGGAAAGGCGGCGGCACAGTCATTGATGATAATCGCAAGCGTCGGGACTCTACTACCAAGACGGTCACTGCCAAATCCTCCGGGGACGAGTATGAAGACGTCGAAGATGACCACTTGACGGCTGCGTCCACTGATTAAGTGGGCTTGATATGATGTCCCCCTTCAACAGAGGTCGGATAGACTGCAAGTTGACATTCCCTCCTCCTCCCCCTCTCGACTCAGCATTCATCCTAGTTGGCGTTTTGGTAGCGATGATGGATTGTTTGATGCTTACTTGGTAACTTGGTGCAAGGCCGTCACGCGACATAGAAGGGAAATCAAAGCGGGATCATAGACCTACCACTATACCCTTGTTCAATACTTGCAAGGCACTGGGAACTGTTACATATGTATGGATCAATTGTACAAATACATGCCTCATTCATTTCATCTCATTGCCACTTTACAACCTGGGCAGTGCTCGCTCAATGTACTTTATCTTTTATCTAACAACTTGATATTGATATCTGTTAAACGTTGTCGCTTGCTTGGACGCGATTAGTAGCGTTGAAACAATTGCCGGGGCCTTTTGGGTGTTTCCGCTTAGCGGGCAGCGATGGGCGAGCACGTCATTTTGCTCCCCACAAAATGTCGGGCAACACCCGATGACAGGTACATGCTCAACGTATGGAGAGTGCTGTGAACTACCAAGTCACCAAGCTCATCAGCCTAGAACAATCCCACCACCTCCGTTCATCGGATTCAGGCTTTTTACTGGGCACCCGCATGACTCCCACGCACCCTCAGAAGAGCGGTCGGGCGGGGAAAATGCAGTGGGTTCTAGTGGAGCGTTGGACGCTGCAAGGGCCCTGAAGCTGTCGCATACGCCGCCCGCCTTCTACTATCACGCACGCATCACCAATGCCACACAGATTTCTCTTCTGCATTCTTTTGTCAGACTCCAATTGATACCAACGTGGTCTGGTTACTCGGTCACTACATCTGGCGAACAGGTTACCTAGCACTTTCAATTCCACAGCCGACGACACTGTCCCTTGGCCATTGTGCTGCTGGCATTGGACCGATCCGTCAGTCTTTTCCCCGCTCTCAGGACATTTCGCCGCTGCCGGCTTTGAGTCACCGACAGCCGCCGACCGAGATCATGTCGACACCGCCAGAGACCGGATCAGGCTCAAAGCCCAGCATGGCGAAGAAGGCCTTTGGCAAGGTCGATCTCGACGGTCACAACCTTCCGCCCTCGCCGGCGCCCTCCAGCCCTTCCAATGGCCGCCGGCGCTATGCCCTCGCGACCGAGCTGGTTTACACCGACTCCAAGGACCAGTATGGAGCCTCGAGCATTCCCATCTACCAGTCCGCCACCTTCAAGCAGTCTGCCGCAACGGGTGGTGGTGAATATGACTACACACGGTCCGGTAACCCGACGAGGACGCACCTCGAGAGGCACATGGCCAAGATCATGAATGCCACACGGGCTCTCGCCGTCGGTTCCGGCATGGGTGCGCTCGACGTAATCACCCGTCTCTTGAGGCCCGGCGACGAGGTTGTGACTGGCGATGATCTCTACGGCGGTACCAACCGTCTCCTTACGTACCTGGCCACGAACCAGGGCATCGTTGTCCACCATGTTGATACCACCGACGTCGAGAGGGTCAAGGAGGTCATTTCCGAGAAGACTGCCATGGTCCTCCTCGAGACGCCGACCAACCCCCTGATCAAAATCGTCGATCTCCCCTCTATTGCCCGGCAGGCGCACGAACTGAACCCCAAGGCTCTCGTCATCGTCGACAACACCATGCTCTCCCCCATGCTCTGCAACCCCCTCGAGCTCGGCGCCGACATCGTCTACGAGTCCGGCACCAAGTACCTGTCCGGCCACCACGACATCATGGCCGGCATCATCGCCTGCAACGACCCCGCCATCGGCGACAAGATGTACTTCACCATCAACTCGACCGGCTGCGGCCTCTCCCCCAACGACTCCTTCCTGCTCATGCGGGGAGTCAAGACCCTGGCCATCCGCATGGAGAAGCAGCAGGCCAACGCCCAGGCCATCGCCGAGTTCCTCGAGAGCCACGGCTTCCGCGTCCGCTACCCGGGCCTCAAGTCGCACCCGCAGTACGACCTGCACTGGTCCATCGCCCGCGGCGCCGGCGCCGTGCTGTCATTCGAGACGGGCGACGCCGCGCTGTCGGAGCGGATCGTCGAGGCGGCACGCCTCTTCGGCATCAGCGTCAGCTTCGGCTGCGTCAACAGCCTCATCAGCATGCCCTGCCAGATGAGCCACGCCAGCATCGACGCCAAGACTAGGGCCGAGAGGCAGATGCCCGAGGACCTCATCCGGCTGTGCGTCGGCATCGAGGATGTCAACGACCTCATTGATGACCTCCAGCGCGCAGTAAGTTTCCAAGCTCGTCATGCCATTGCATATATATATATATATGCCGTAAGAAAGCAACTAACATGAAAACCTCTCTAGCTTGTCCAAGCTGGCGCCGTGACGCTGACGATCGACGGCTTCCACGCCAACAATGCTACCCAGTCTTCTTCCGGAAGCGCATCATCATGATACTGTTGCTAGCTATCATCCTGAAAAGAAGGAAGAAGAAGAAGAAGGATCCACAGACCAAGAAAACTGTATTCATGACAAACTGATTTGGAGTTTTTGGAGGTTTCTATTCACGGCACGGCATCGGTCAACAGGCGCATGGCTTCTACCATATTCTTTTCCATGAAAACCGAAAACCAAAGCATTAGAACGGGCAAAAGGCTTTTTCTCACTGGGACAAATGAACAAAAATCTGCATTATATGAGCAGTTGAATGATAACACTGAAGCTTGATATGATTTTATTTTATTTTTTTTCTTTACTTTGAATGATGTGATGTAGACAAAATGGAAGATGCTGATAGTTGTCAATCCTGTGATGCACAAAGAGGCTCCCGGACTCCATATTCATTCTCCAACACAAAAAAAAGCAGCAGTTCCTCCCTTCCCTTGTTCGTCCTATATACCAAGTCTCAAGTCCAGACCTCAGTCGGCGAGGCATCTACCCTAGGAGAAGTCGAACCGATCAGGAAGCACGACCGGGGCCACAAGAGTCCAGGTGTACATGCCGTAGCAGACCCAGGCGCTCACAATCTTGACCCACGAGGCCCAGTAGGTGCGGCCCACGGTGGCAAAGTCGCCGTCGCGCGTCGAGTCCTCGTAGTTCATGGTCAGCAGCGTGGCCACCCACGCCGTGGCCAGGAAGAAGATGATGTGGAAGACGGTGTAGTTGTACTGCGTGCGGCCGCGCTCGTCATCGCCCGGGGCGGCCGCGCCGTTGCCGTCGCTGTCGTCGTCGTCCTCGAGCAGGGCGTCGGCGGGCAGGCTCCCTTCCTCGACGGCGCGGCGCAGGGCCTCGGCGCGCATCTCGCGGCGGCTCGTGGGCTGCTGGGTGACGAGGTCGTGCGAGTCGTCGTCGCCGTCGGAGTCGTCATCGGGCAGGCGGATGCCGCCGCGGCTGTTGCCGAGGCCGAAGCTCTGCGTCGCGGCGCGGGTCGTGGTCCAGGCGACGGTGAGCATGGTGACGATGGCGCCGATGACGACCGAGGTGGTGCGCGTGCCCTGGGCCAGGAGGAGCGGGTTGCAGCGCTTGTCGGGCGACTCGTCGGGCATCATGGAGACGGCCGACATGGTCAGGTAGGTGCAGTAGACGGCGACCATGGCCGACTGGGCCAGGCCGGCCTTGGGGTTGAACTCCTGAACCGCCGGGTGGACCGAGATGCCCGACACGAGGACCCAGAGGATCAGGTTGATGGTGATGGCGGCCTGGTTCTGCGAGCAGCCGCCCTTGGCGAAGAAGATATACTGGACGATGGTCATAGCCAGCGAGCCCACGTACATGCCCAGCGTGGATCCGATCAGGACGAAGCGCCACACCCTGGAATCAGTGTCCTCGATCTGCTGGAGACAGTACTCGGCCCAGGTGTGCGCCAGGTCCACGAGGAGAATCAGGCCCAGAATCAGGAACAACATGGCGCAGAAGAAGGCAATGTAGTTGCCGTAGAACATGAAGAACTGATCCGGGATCAGGAAGGACAGGACGATGAAAGCGAGCCAGGCGATGATCTTGGGGCCCCAGAAGCCGTTCTGGAGAGCAGCACGAGGCTGCTTGGAGGACGTGACCCCGAAGAGCAGTCCCGCGAAAATGAGATGGAACAGACCGAGCGCAAAGTTGATCCGGTGGACGGCGGTCCATCCATAGCATTCACCCGTCGGGCAGTCGATCTTGACATAGTCCAACATCAGATGCTGCAGCTTCTTTATCGCCCAATCCGTTTCCATAATCCATGCTAATATCGAGTTCACGAGCAGGATTAGGGCGTAGCCGATACGGGTCGCGACACTACACAGAGGAGAGAAGGCGATCGAGTTAGCAACATTACGGGCTCTCCGGCTCAAGAGAGACGAGCAACAGCAGCCTTACCTGTTTCCGCATTTCCCGCAGGCGCTGCACACCATCGAGCAGGTCGCTGCACCGCAGCAACTGGCTCCGAACGACATGATCTAGCCAAAGGATGAGCAACCGAGATCTCGAATGCGGTGCAATGGGAGAGATTGTACTCACTGTGCCGATGCTTGGCACCGCCATGAGCGGCAGGGAGAGAAGCGCTCCCATGGTCTCGGAAGTGTTGCGCTCAGACGCTGAAGAGTACGGTTGTCTATCAAAGCAACTTGCGTGCAGAGCTCGTGTGAACCGTTGGTGACGGAATGAGTGTTTGGAGGGGATGATTGATGCTCGGGTGACCGATTTCGAGAATGCGCCAACTTTGATCCCCAGCCAGTCTGCCATGTGCCCCGTTGTAGCCGCCTGGGTGTGGCGGTTCGGCACCATTACGTAGTGCGCTAAAGCGTGCAAGGCAGGTAGGACTACAGCACCCGCAGCGCTGGAGTGGGGAGCCCAGGCCTTGGGAAACACACCTACGGTGTGAACTTAGGGGTACCTACCTACCATTATTGCACGGGGCGGGTCCCGATGGGCCCCCTCCTGTATCGGAGTCTCGCTGACGTTAGTTACCGATGGGCCAATGGGATAGCGTTAAAACCAAATCCTATCTCTGGACCCTCTAGTCATCCGGGGGTTATCAGGAGGACTGGACCCGGACCCGTCGAAAGTCATTGTGCAACTCAACTGTGCCACTACCAGAGCATATTATCTTGGTCGGCCTCCTTCGCAGAGTAATGCATTCCGAGCACGATTCCTTGTGTCAGATCTGCGACATGCTCTCTCCCTTGCACTCTGCTTGGAATTATTGACACTCGCACCCGATCCCTCGATGGGACCGATATCTCCAACTCAACTCGATGACTGACCCGAATCGGCGGCACTCTCCGATGATATTTGACCTGCAAGCTCCGATATGATCTTGGACCATAACAGAAACAACAACGACAGAATGGGCGAAGGACGATCTAGACGGGCTCGCATCATCTCGAGCGTGGCTGCGACGGCTATTGCTCTGGCATGCGGCTCGAATGTGAGTCTTGTTATCATAAGCCTCCTGATGGAGGCCCCGTCGCTGACTGGCGTGTCCGTGATCAGTATGTCTACTCCGCGTGGGCACCTCAATTCGCCGACAAGTTGCAGCTCTCAACCACACAGAGCAACCTCATCGGCCTTGCTGGGAACCTCGGCATGTACACCTTGGGTGTTCCAACCGGCATATTGATCGACACACGAGGCCCGCGGCCTTTTGTTATCGTCGGCGCGGTGCTCCTGGGTCTCGGTTACTTCCCTATCAAACAGGCCTTTGATGCGGGATCTGGATCGATACCCACGCTGTGCTTCTTCTCGTTTCTGACCGGTTTCGGCGGCTGCATGGCCTTCGCAGCCTCGATCAAGACGTCGGCGTTGAACTGGCCTCATCACCGCGGTACTGCGACGGCATTTCCCCTGGCGGCTTTTGGCCTGAGTGCATTCTTCTTCTCGCTCCTCGGCCAGCTGGCCTTCCCAGGGAATACTGGAGGCTTCCTCTTACTTCTGGCCCTCGGCACCTTTGGCATCCCTTTCTGTGGCTTCTTCTTCCTGAGGGTATTGCCGCCTAGTTCCTATCATCCTTTGTCGGATGCTCCGGACAGTCATGATCCAGTTGAATCCCAGCGACTGCGCAGAACTTCCTCCCAGGAAGCAAAGCCGGTCCGGCACGGGCGTCTCTTCGTTGAACCTGGTATGTCCGAATCTACAGCACCCGAGACATCCTCAGAAGCCCGCGCCTCGCCGAGCCATCATCCGACCAGTGATGCCCTGGCCGATGTCGAGAGACAAGCTATTGAGGAAGAGGAGGAAGAGATGGACGAGACGTCGTCGCTAGTCTCGAAGTCATCATCCCTGCCTGGCGAGGTGTTAGTGCAGAGCAGTGTTGATTTAGATCGTTCTCATCGTGTAGACATCCGCGGCTGGCGTTTGCTGCGTAACGTGGAGTTCTGGCAGTTTTTCACCATCATGGGCCTTCTGTCTGGTATAGGACTCATGACCATCAAGTCAGTACATCTTGTGTTGTCGGGAAAGCTAGTATTCGTCGGGGTGCTAACGTGACGAACAGCAACATCGGCCACGATGCCAATGCTCTTTGGAAGCATTACGACAACACTGTCGACAACACCTTTCTTGTCACCCACCAGCAGATGCATGTTTCGATTCTGTCGGTCGGTAGCTTTGGAGGGCGGCTTCTCAGTGGTAAGACGATCACTCTTCCTCAGGCAGCTAGCATGATTAATGGGATCAAGGCTAACTTCAGTGTACAGGCGTTGGTTCTGACTTCATAGTGAAAAGGCTGCATGCGAGCCGAGTTTGGTGCCTCGTTCTTGCTTCTGGCATATTCTGCTTCGCACAGTTCTGTGCCATCACCATCACCAACCCGCATTTTCTCGGCCTCATCTCTGGATGCTCAGGCCTGGCCTACGGCCTGCTGTTTGGCGTCTATCCGTCCATCATTGCTGAGACCTTCGGTATCCACGGCCTGTCGCAGAATTGGGGCTTCATGACGCTCTCACCGGTTCTCTCGGGCAACATCTTCAACTTGTTCTACGGCATTGTGTTTGACAGCCACTCAATTGTGGAACCGAGCGGTGACAGGAGCTGTTTGCAAGGCGTGCAGTGCTACCGAAATGCATATCTGGTCACGCTCGGGGCAGGCTTTGTAGGTATTGCCGTGACTTTGTGGGCCATTCTGCACCAGCAACAGGCGCGTGCGAGAGAAGAGGGCAAGGGTTTAGCTGAGGACTAGTGGCGACTTCGGAACGTCTCTTTGGACATTTATCGAAGCTTGCAGAGCTAACGAGTAGAAACCAACAACGCCCTTTAGGGTTTCTTGTTCAGCAAAGGTAGCGAGCGGGCTTACATGGGACCTTGGCTTGGATGCAGATCAATATTGCTCACTCCAATGAGCGGAGTTTCGGGAATATCTAGATAGAATAGATGGGGAAGTTTGAAATTAGAGGTCAGTGTTGACCTCTGTGTGAATATCACCAGCAGATCACAGGTCAATTTGACTGTAATACACTGATTCAACTTTATTACTTTTCATAGTTTCGGTCTCTAGTCTTTGTTGCTTCAATGGCAAAGGAATTATAAGCAAGCAATGATTATTGCCTTCCTCTAGCAATTTGATGAATATCCATGTCAGGCTTTTTGTTATGCGCCAAGTTCAGGTGCATGTGCGCAAGCCTCAACCATTGCCCTGGGATAAACAACCTTGGAACCTTGATGAAGATATCAGATCTAGGCACATGGTATCTATCCTTGGCAGATTGGGGCAATGCTTGACATCAGGTCGAATTGCTAGAAAAGCACACCTCTTTCACCAACCCTGATGTGTGTCCACGATCGAGTTTGCTTCTGATTGGACCACTAAGGGGAAAAGGGGGCGCACTACGGACCAACCGGGTGCGCCTCTCCAGGGCGTGCTGCATCGCGGCAACTGCCTAGCGCCCCTGAATTGGATCCCCGTTCATGGATTGATGATCCCTGTAGGAAAAAAAGTGTCCGGCTGTGACGCGAGCGCGACTAGGGATTGCTGTACGTAGACTCGAGCAGTCTAATTGACATTGAGGACACCGCACCTGTTTCCAAAAGAACCAGACAACAGCGATACTTTGAGAGAGTCCTGGCGCTTCTCTCTCAGCCATCTGGATGCTTTCTTGTCCGTTCATTATTCCTCTTGCCTCTCCCAACCAGTCATTCCTTTTCAATCCCGTGTCTTTGATGGACAGCACAGCGTGACTTGCACTCTGCTCCGACGCCCGCAGATTCGAGTCCTCACCCCGCTGACGAAAGAGGACATCCCAGGCGGACAAGATCCGTCTACACGACTGGCGCAATGGTGTCGTACCACCGGGCCATCTTCATGGCCATCGCCGTGGTGTTCCATATCGTCTACTTCTTCTCCATCTTCGACATCTACTTTGTCAGCCCCATAGTCTCAGGCATGCGCTTATTTGAGGTGGAGAGGCAAGCTTCAGCAAAGGCGCCCGCCGATCGGCTTGTTCTCTTCGTCGGTAAGTCTTAGCACTCTTGGGCGCACGGGCAATACGTGTTGCCGTATTGCCAGTACCAGGAAACTTACAGAGTCTAGGTGATGGCTTGCGCGCCGACAAGGCATTCCAGTTCCACCCAGAACCGCACCCGAAGACGGACGCAGACCTTACGCCTCGACCGCTGGCTCCTTTCATACGATCCCGGGTACTCGAGCATGGTACCTTTGGAGTTTCGCATACTCGTGTACCAACCGAATCAAGACCCGGCCATGTTGCGCTCATTGCCGGACTCTACGAGGATGTCTCTGCCGTGGCTACGGGATGGAAGCTCAACCCCGTCAACTTCGACAGCGTGTTCAACCGCAGCCGGCATACATGGAGTTGGGGTAGCCCGGATATCTTGCCAATGTTCCAGCAGGGAGCCGTCCCAGGTCGCGTTGACGCGCTGACCTACACCGCTGAAGATGAGGACTTTACATCCGACTCCACGATCCTTGACTATTGGGTGTTTGACCATGTCAAGGAAATGTTCGCCGAGGCCCAGAAGAACCAGACACTTGCCAACGCGCTGAAGCAGGACAAGACCGTCTTCTTCCTTCACTTGCTCGGATTAGACACCGCTGGCCATGGGTTCAGGCCCTACTCCAAGGAGTACCTGAACAACCTCAAAGTGGTGGACCAGGGTGTGAAGGAGGTTACCGAGCTAATCGAGAAATTCTACGGCGATGACAGGACAGCCTTTGTGTTCACAGCGGACCATGGAATGACCGACATGGGAAGCCATGGAGACGGGCACCCTGACAACACAAGAACCCCCTTGGTAGCGTGGGGTTCTGGTATCGCCAAGCCTAGGGTTTTCCCAGGCTCGGTTGCGCCAGGGCACGACGAGTTTTCGTCAGACTGGCATTTTGATCATGTCCAGCGGCACGATGTAGAGCAAGCAGGCATCGCTGCGCTGATGGCATATCTGGTTGGTCTTGAGTTCCCTGCGAACTCGGTGGGAGAACTACCCCTGCCCTATCTCGCAGCAGGGATCGGCGAGAAAGCAGAGGCATCCTTGGTCAATGCGCAGGGTATCCTCGAGATGTACAGGGTCAAGGAACAGCTGAAAGCTACCGCTCAGTTGAGATTCCGTCCATTTAAGCCCCTGAGCGGGAGTGGTACAACTGCCGATCAACGCGTCGCAGCAATCAAGGCGCTTATCCGGGCCGGCAACTTTGAGGAGGCGATCGAAGAGTCGGATGCCCTCATTAAAGTTGCGCTCGAGGGGATGAGATATCTACAGACCTATGACTGGCTCTTCTTGCGCGTTCTCATCACTGTCGGCTACCTCGGCTGGATGGCGTACGCCCTGACAACTGTCATTGATCTTCACGTACTGCACGGAAGGATGCAGCCTAAGAGGACGCCAGCCGGGATCGTCGCATTTTCATCCGTCCTTGTCATTCTCTATGCATCATTCGTTGTGTCCCGCTCACCATCGTCATATTATGCCTACGCGTTCTTCCCCGTCTTCTTCTGGGAGGAGGTCTACGCCAGACGTCCGAGTTTGTTGCAGGGCCAGAAGGAGCTTCTCGGTCAAATCAAGTCTGCTCCGGAGGTCCTCTCCTTTCTGTTTAATGCTGCTATCTACATTGCCGTCATCGAATCCTTGGTAAGTATCAGATGGACTCTTGGGGTTGAACATCGTATGCTCGATGCTAACTTAGATTGGGTAGGCATTAGGATATATCCATCGAGAGATTTTCACGGCCATATTCATCATCAGTGCCTTTTGGCCGACTGCTTATGGCTTGTCATTTGTCCGAGAGCATCTCGCACTCGTTGGTCTTTGGTTCATCTCCTGTCTATCGATGAGCACTTTCACTCTTCTCGCTGCCGTCAAGGTCGAGGACATCAATCTAACGTAAGTGGACTCGGAGTGACCCTTAGGCTGGATGCTTTCTAAAAATCCCTTCTTGCAGTGTATTTGGAGGTGCCCTCATGACCCTCGTTGGCATTTTGTATCTCGTGTTCGAAGACACCTTGCTGGCTGGCACCTCGTCGGCGAGGAAAGGTGTCCAACAAAAGAACCATATCACCAGGACAATTGTAGGAGTTCAGATCGGGCTGATAGTTCTTGCTACCATCGTAACTCGCTCCAGCGCACTGTCATTGCAGGCCAGACTGGGGTTGCCTCGTGGTAACCAGATTGTTGGGTGGCTTGTCCTAGGTAAGTCTTTGCGGTTGAGGCCCTCAGGCGCATCGAGCCGGCTTCTAACTTTGTCGAATAGCCATTTCACTCGCGATGCCCCTGGCGTACCGGGCCCAGCAAAACAACCATTACCTGCACAGGCTGATGGTCATCTTCCTTACCTTCGCCCCGACGTTTGTCATTTTGACCATTTCCTTTGAAGGCTTGTTCTACTTGGCTTTCTCTGCGACGCTAGTGGCCTGGGTTCATCTCGAGCATGCCGTCTCAGAACTGTCGACTCGCAAGTCTGCATCGGGTGTCAAGGCGATGGCAAAGACCGAAAAGGTCTCGAGTCCCTTCCGTGCATTGGGCTTGCAGGATGCAAGAGTAGCCCTCTTCTTCTTCATCTTGCTTCAGGCAGCCTTTTTTAGCACGGGCAATGTGGCATCCGTATCGGCCTTCAGCTTGGAGAGTGTCAACAGGCTTTTCCCAGTCTTCGACCCCGTCTCCCAGGGCGCCCTCCTCATGCTGAAGCTCATGATTCCGTTCGCTCTCATCTCGGCCAACCTGGGGATCTTGAACATCCGTCTCGGGGTCGCGCCATCCGCGTTGTTTATGTTGGTGATGGCTATCAGCGATATCCTGACGCTGTACTTCTTCTGGGTCGTGAGGGACGAGGGCTCTTGGCTCGAGATTGGGTCAACGATTAGCCACTTTGCCATTGCCAGCGGAATGTGCGTCTTCTTGGCGATGCTCGAGGGCGTCAGCGCCATGTTCATCTCTGGGGTAGAGATCGAGCAGCAGCATGGATTAGTCGTGGAAGCCGACACGACAGTGGGCAAGGTGTCGGTGGAGAAGTCTAACGGGAACAGTGCGACGCCCAAGTCAAAGTCGAAGTCGAAGTCGAAGAAGACGTGATCCGGGAGAGGCGAGGGTTGTACCTTGGGGCGTCATAGTGAGGTGGTGGCTAACATCACCTACCGTCTCAGCCACCCCTTTTCACATTTTGAATGTTGAGCATGCGCAAGCAGCTGCGCTGCGCGTCTCTGGTAGGATGAAGTACCTGCTACACTGTAACGATTAGACACCAGTTCATGGATAGATATTGCGTGCAGCATATGCTACGCCGAATAATAAGACGTAATTTACATATTCTCTGTCTCTCATCGTTGTGGTAGACGGATATCTCCGTCGCCATAACTCTCGCAGCTCCTGAGCTCACCGAATGCTGAAGACACAGGTGGAACTACTAGTGTCGATTCGACACACATCGAGGCGTGAAACGGCGTGGGTCAAAGTGGACAGCAACCTCGGCATTTCCTTTTTGGAAGCAGTTCAGACCTGTCTGGGAAAAAAAAGCTCATGGAAAGCTTCTGTTCCCCGCGTAGTGGAGCAGACTATGTCACCGGTAGGCCAGGGGTATGTCAGATTTTCTGGGTACTTCTTCAATACCAGACAGTGAAGGCTGCTTTTTGGCTTGTGATGAGTTAACTACAAGTACGTACAAGTTCTAAGGACCGCAGCTGAACGAGAATGGTTCGAGAACGAAGGCCGAAGGCGTTAATGATCATCCTTGACAAACTGTCATGCCATGTCGATGTCGGTCGTTTCGACTTGCATCTGTCCCAACGGCCCGGGGTTGCTGCATCTTGAGCGTACAGTCGGGCCCGGAGGCTATGATAGTTAATGGAACTTCTCGGAACACTAACTGCCAACGCCACCACCACGATGATCGAAGTTTCCAACTCCGTCCCTACCCAGGGCGGTGGCACACGAGCTCTCCTGCCACACCAGACCGGTTTGTACAAGTATGTGTGTGTGTGTTACGAAGTAGCTTAGTGATGCCCAGGCGCTCCCAATGCATCTTCCCCACGATTATGTTGCGGGAGGCCGGAGAACTATCCTAATGCAGGTAAGGTCGCCAGCCCTTGCCCTCGTCACGAGCCTGGCTCGCGCGCTTCTTTTGGATCTTGGACACAAAGTGTAGGTATGCATTGTATGCATTGCCTCGAGCAGAACCAACCCCCTTGTGCCAAGTAAGTTGGACGAACCCCTCATCAGGTCCCAACCCCAGAGGCCAAGCAGTCACAACCCACAAACGGAAACGGTTAAGGCTGGCTGCTGTGCCCGTAGTCATTACGAGACAATGAGCACATGCTCGACCTGTGAGGTCCTTTTAACTTCGAGCAACCAATTTCCCCCTCCCCTATGGAAGACAGGCAGGCAGGCAGGCAGCAACCACCCACCCACACAGAGCATTGGCACGGAGAAGATCAGCAAAACCCGTCTTGCTGGTGTCGGTGGGGTTCGGCTAGCACAACCGTACCTGGCATTTGAGGAGGAGGAGGAGGAGGAGGAGGAGGAGGAGGATCCATGATGGGAGGCTTGCGTGGACAGGGGGAAGACGAAGGAGACGAGCTCGTCGGTGACGCTACATTACATTAGTGTGCTAGGCTCCGATTCTTGCAGTTCTACTAGCATAGGAAAACAGTTGCCATCACGCCGCGGCCAGCAGCGTAGATCAATATCAGTCGAAGGGCAAGGAACATTGGATCATGCTGTTCAGCAAGCTCAGCTCTCATGCAAGGTAGTAATAAGATTTACAATTTCGAGTAAAGCCCCAAGCTTGATCGTACCATCTGAATTTCGAGCAGATCCTTCTGGGTATTTATAATCTCACGCCTCCTACTTGTTAAATATCATTCCCAATGAATGTCAGGGATTCATATACCAATCCTGTGTAAGTCAGCGGGAACAATCCTTTCTCGAGAAGTGAGCTGGCTGTTAGATGTCTCTAAGAGCCCCAAGGTGCACCTGTATTCCCAGTCATGTTGATATTGATGTGTGTAAGTGCCTGTCAGGTAACAGAAAGGGACCTTTCTGCTTCGACTTTACTGGACTATCTCGTCCAAAGCTCCGAGCAATGAACACAAACAACTTCCCAGAGCCATTCTTGTTCTAGAAGTAGTATAGGTATGCCACACACCCCTTTCCCACCCCGGTTACGCCATCTCTTCAATGCGAAGTCATCACACACGCTGATGAAGACCCCGCCCATGCCCTGGTTCAGCCCTCAGCCATACAAGGCTTGGCAAATGGTCAATCTGGCTTGTGAAAGTGGTCGGGCCACGCCCCCATGGCGCTGCTATTAGTGCCTTGCATAGTCGCCCTTCAGGGCTGCAGGCGAAAAGAAACCGCGCCGGATGCCGTGGATATAAAAAACGCGATACCAGACTGCAGTCCCAGAGTCTCTTGGGGGGGGGGAAGAAGAAAAGTCGGCCCGTTAAATCTCTGTTCGTGCTGTTCTTCGAAATTAGACTCCGTCTGAAAGCACGAGACAATGGCGTAGGTAGCCGCCTCGCGCTTCGACAGCTCTGCTGGAATTTGCCGCCTCGCCTGTAAGGTTATTACGAATCAGCGCCAGTGGTACATTACTCGCCGGCGCTACCCAGGACGATCTCTAGGTACCGTACCCACGAACCACGTTTTGCAGCGGAGGGCTCGGAACCTGGAAACGCCTACCAAGGGACCCCGGCCCCTAGGAGTACCTGGAAACCGACCGTCAGCGGACTGACACAGGGCAGCCCACCTGGGCAGTGTGCGCGCGCTGGGCAGGTGGCGGTGCGGGCGGTCATCATATGAACTCTCGTATGCGAGAGCATTGTGTCTCGGGCGGACCCTCCTCGACTCAAGCCCTCCACGCGAGCCAGTTCTCCAGCACCGGGATTCCGTCCTACTTGTCAACTCGATAACCTCGCGCAAGTTCTTTGCGACACAAACATACAACCGCACTTTCAACCCGGCAACAACTCCAGTCCTTTCCCCGTAGAGCGCAACCTCGCATCGATCGACCGAGTATCGGGCTCCCGCTGGCGCCAGAGTCTCCTCCAGACTCTTCTTCGAACATGGACGTCGACATGGCTTCGACCGACGGGGCGTCGCAGAAGCAGGCCTCCAATTCCCCGTCGCAACCAGGAGCGCCCGCCTCGACGACCGCCACGACCAATGCGCAAGGACAGTTGAGCTTTCGGAGGTACGCTACACAAGCACTGCCAGACTGCGCACTGCTCCGACACCTAGAGTACAGTGGCTGACGAGAAATCTCCAAATAAAGGCAACGAGCATCCAGAGCTTGCGAGGTAAGTGTGGTGTTTTATTTTCAGGCGCCAATCAACCGTCCGCTGGCTGAACAGATATACCTCCTCTCGTGCCCACCCTGTGCGTCCGAGGCTGGCACTGAGCCGAGGCATCTCTCCGCGCGGGCACCTACATCCCCTCTGTGCAAGATCTCCATTCGCTAACCAGCTGCTGTGTGCGCAGACATGCCATGCTCGAAAGGTAAGCAAAGTATCCGCTGCATTGCTGCATGCCCAGTCCGCACGTTGAATAAAGGGCGCTCTCCTCCGAACCCCCGAGTATGGCGCATGCTCACCTATCCCCCGCCAGGTTCGATGCGACGCCGCAAGCCTCGGCGTACCTTGCACGAATTGTGTTGCCTTCCAGATTGAGTGTCGCATACCTCAGCCCAAGCGGAAGAAGGCCCAGACATCCACGTCCCGGGATTCGGACAGGTATGTGTGCCCTTGTCGCTTGCGTGACCAGGTTCCGAGGCTCTGATCTGACCTTGTCGAAGTGAGCGCGGCGATGCCTCTGACGAGCGCTCTCCGCGGGCGGAAAGCGCCGGCGCCGCTCCCCTTACCGGCCGACCTCCTGCCGTGTATCATACCAGCGAGGGAACGCCGACGACCAGCATGACTGAGGCCCAGACCAAGAAGGAAGAGGTGGACAATTCGACCTTTGTGAACATGGTCATGAAACCCAAGTTCACCAGGGCGCCCATCACCGAGGCTGGCCGAGTCGCCTATCTCGGGGAATCGTCAAACCTGACATTGTTGGTCCATGATAGAGCCGGTTCAGCCGATGTCGTTCACTATCCTCTGCCGGAGAATGTCCGGGGGTCCAGAGCCAGGCTTACAGAGCTGGACAATGTAGAGATCGACATCCTACACAAGCGAGGCGCATTTCTTCTCCCGCCCCGAGCGCTCTGCGATGAGCTCATCGAGGCCTACTTCAAATGGGTACACCCCATTGTCCCGGTCATCAACAAGACACGCTTCTTCCGACAGTACAAGGACCCTAAAAACCCGCCATCCCTGCTCCTGCTGCAAGCCATGCTGCTGGCTGGGTCCCGCGTTTGCACAAACCCTCAGCTCATGGACGCCAACGGATCGACGACGCCGGCGGCGCTGACATTCTACAAGCGGGCCAAGGCCTTGTATGATGCCAACTACGAAGACGACCGGGTCACAATTGTTCAGTCTTTGCTGCTCATGGGCTGGTATTGGGAAGGCCCCGAAGATGTCACTAAGAATGTCTTTTACTGGACACGGGTGGCCACCATTGTTGCTCAGGGGTCCGGGATGCACCGGTCGGTGGAAGGGTCGCAGCTAAGCCGACCCGACAAGAGGCTCTGGAAGCGGATCTGGTGGACGCTGTTCACGCGCGATCGCTCCGTGGCTGTCGCCCTCGGCCGTCCGGTACACATCAACCTGGACGACTCGGACGTGGAGATGTTGACTGAGGACGACTTTATCGAAGACGAACAAGACCAGCAGAGCGACTATCCTCCAGATCCCATCCACGTGCAGTTCTTCCTGCAGTATGTCAAGCTGTGCGAGATCATGGGGCTGGTGTTGTCACAGCAATACTCGGTTGCCGCGAAAGGCCGCGGCAGAGACCCCATCGACCTAACACACAGTGACATGGCTCTCGCGGACTGGCTGCAAAACTGCCCCAAGATCGTGTATTGGGAGATGCCCAGGCATCATTTTTGGTCGGCACTGCTTCACTCGAACTACTACACGACCCTCTGCCTCCTCCACCGAGCGCACATGCCACCAGGTAGCTCATCTCGGTTCGGTGACGACAGTGCGTATCCGTCACGTAACATCGCGTTCCAGGCTGCATCCATGATCACGTCCATTGTCGAGAATCTCTCTGCCCACGATGAGCTTCGCTATTGCCCTGCCTTCATCGTGTACAGCTTGTTCTCGGCGCTGATCATGCATGTCTATCAAATGAAGTCGCCCATCCCATCCATACAGCAGGTCACGCAAGATCGTATGAGGACATGCATGGCGGCATTGAAGGACGTTTCGCGAGTATGGCTTGTCGGAAAGATGGTCTATACCCTCTTTGAGGCTATCCTAGGCAACAAGGTCTTAGAGGAGAGGCTCCAGAAGGCGGCAGGCAAGCGACATAAGAAGGCACAGCAGAGTCTAGCACAGCTGGAGCAGCATGCGCAACGGCAGCAGGCTGCGTCAGACCTCTCCAAACGGAAGTATGACGAGATGGCTATCGACTTCAGCGTCAATACGCCGCAGGCGCCCGAGTCTTACGAAAGATCGCGGCCACAGACACCCAGCCTGGCTTCAAAGAACGACTCAACACCGCACACCATGCCACCGCCGATCACGTCGCCGCCGGCTCGGCCGATCGACGCGTTCATGGGCGGCACATCGTCCCGCCCCCATACTCGACCGACCACTCCCTTCAACCCGTCGTTCTCCGTCCCCACTACGCCGCCAGACCTCTATCTCGTCACCAGGAATTCGCCCAACCTGTCCCAGTCGGTGTGGGAGAACTTCCAGCCCGACCAGCTCTTCCCGGAGAGCTCGAGCATGCCGATGGTGCCAAATATGTCTCCGCCTCAGCCGCACCAGACCATAGATTCGAGCATGATCAGCCAGATGCAGGCCCAGAACCTTGGGGGCCAACCGCATGCGCACCAGCAGTACGGGCAAAGGATGACGCCCAAGGGCGGCATGGGCGGCAGCCCGCTCCAGGGCCACCACCTCTTGCAACCGGGCATCCAGGGCTTCCCGGGCCAGCCCGCCAACAACCTCTGGCAGCCGGGCTTTGGCGATACACCGATGCCGGACGGCCAGAGCCCCGATAGCTGGAGCACGGGTTCTGGGCAGGGTCAGCCGGTGCCATCTACGCTCAATGTTGAGGATTGGTATGTCGACGCCCCCCAACATAGGATGATGCCGTAAGCAGTAGGGAGAAGATAACGCTAACGAAATCGTGATCCTAGGTTCCAATTCTTTGGTATCAACGGGGATCCCAACGGGGTGAACTTTGAAAGCTTGGGCCTTCCCTAGCAAGTATCGGTCTCAATCTGTGGACGAGGCTAGACCCTCAAGTACAGCGGCTGGACTGTTTTCTTGGGGGGTTTGTAATCATCATCACAGGTATCTATGGGTGCTGGCTGCTCCTACAGTTTCAGGCTCGAGGACCTGTTCTACTGAGCATTCCGTAGCGCTATCATCTACCTATTATTTGTATGGGAGTTCAGTTTTGGTTTCCTTGATGCACATGCGCGGCTCGGAAATGTGGGTGGCTACAATCTACAATGACAGTCATTCGAAAGCGGCCGCGGGAATGCGGAAAATAAAATCTTAATTATGGCAGATGCTCGTATTATCTCGATTGAGCATTAAGGATATCATTCGGCGAATGTTTGAGCTGGTCGATGGGCGCTGCTGCTGCTGTCTTGAAGAATGCATTGCATTTGAATGAATTGAGTGAGGGACACCCCCCGGCCTCTTAGTTAGTTATGTAAGCCGCGCAGCACCCGCGTTAGGTATGGAGCTTTGGTGGAGTCGAATGTGGGAGGGAAGCTCCCCCGTCCGTCCCCACTCTGACGCTGCCGACTCTCGACTCTCAATCAAAACAAACCCGCTCTCGGTCTAAGCCAGAGAGTAAACACGCCCTGGAATTGGCAGAACCTGCTCTGACCTCCAACGCTGTCTGCAACCACAGACACTCTGATAGCTCACCACCGCCCACGACTTTATTCGAGCATTCGCCCATCTCTCAATCATGCTTGCTTAGCCATCATCTGCTTTCCTTTTTTCTTCTTCTCTATTTTCAACCACAACTGCTCTCTTCTCTGCATTCGCGAGGTTGCATTTCAAAAGTAAACACGACCCACGATGGCTATGAGAGGACCGCGTCAACCCATTGGGTCGGCGTCGTGGATCGCCGAGGAGAGGTCCTCTGCGCTACAGATTGCTCAGTCGGAGGTCGAGGAGTTCTCTTTCTCGGCCAGGAACGATGTCGACTGGCTCAATGAGCACATGGCGGAGATCTTCTCAGAGAATCAAATGTATGCACGACTCGAGCCCTGCTTGGTGGTGGCAAACGAGACGAGTCCGAGTATTGTATCCATGCTAACCATTTGTCTCTTTGCAGAAACGTCGCCGATATCTTCAAAACACCAGGAAAACTACGCGGCAAGACGCCTCGAACAGCGCGAAAGGCGAACACGGCCGAGGTCCGAGTGGTAAGTTTTCCCTTGCCTTAGAGAACTCCAAAATACTATATCGAGCAATCTCCCGCGCCGGGAAGAAAACACGCGTGCTGATGATCACAAACAGCCACTTTCGAGTCTGTTCTCTTCGACGCCTAAGGGCACGCCGAATCCGTTCGCCATCCCACACATCGACAGGAATCAAACCCCCAAGCTGAAGATAGCGGAGGACAGACTTCTTCCGGCAAACCCCATCCGTGCCAGCCCTCAGAAGCATGTTGCATCTCCCGTTGTCGCGGCCCCGAAAACCACTATTCCTCCTGCGGACTCTGGTTATCATGGAAGCCAAACGCAGGACGCCATGGAGATCGATGAGCTAGCAGACGATGTAGTTGAGCAGATTCCTATCGACACTCTGGCTCAGGGCAAGGAGGAGCAGATCGCTCAGGACGAGCTGAGGCAGCCATTACCGGAGCCCATGGAGCAGGAAAGCCCCACACAGCCGACGCGGACTTTCCACTCTGCAAAGGAGGAGCAGACCATGACAGCCAAGGTGTTCTCTCCCATGCCTGCCAGGAAACCGGTGCCCAGCCCGGTAAGCCGGTATTCACCATCGCCGATTCGCATGGCCCCATCCACCTCCCCTAAGAAATCGTCACCTCTCAAGCCATCATCGCCCGTCAAGAGCTCACCTACGAAGTCCGTTGCTCCTTCATCACCGCGCAAAGCCCCCGCAGAGGAAGAGATGGATGTTGATGCTGAGGATGACGAGGCTCAAGACGACGATGTTAGATCGCCCTCTGATGGATCGAGCCCTATTAGGGGCGTCCTCCGCAAGAGCAGTCTGAACTTTGCGTCGCTTCCCGCTCGGGAACCTCTGACTTCGAATAAGAGTCTTGGTGCGAGGATGTCTAGGACGAGTCACTTGGACCAGAACCGGCAGAGTTACTATAACCGACACACCCACGGCAAGAGCCTTGGAGTTGCTCGCGCTGAGGCTGTTGATGACGATGAGATGGATGTGGATGATGATCCCACCACCACTCAAAAGTCCATCCCACAACCTGCCGTCAACGCTGCCAAAACTTATACACAGAGATTGCAAGATCGGATCAGCATGTTAGGTAAATCGCAAGCGACTGACCTGAGGATGTCTAAGCCGATCGCAAGCCTTGCGGCATCTCAGCCTGCAGCGATTGCGCCGGCCCAGCCAGCTCAGCAGGTACAGCCATTGGAAAAGACGGAGAAGATGCCTTCTCCATCACCTAGAAAACCGCAACAGTCCCTTGCGGCGCCTGGGGCTTTCCCGGAAGAGGATGATGAGGATGATTGGATAGCCCCTCCCGCGTCCCAGAAGGAGACCGCCACGTCTTCGATTCGACCTGCTCCGCTCCCCAAGAGCCATTCTACCGATGTTATGGAAGGGCTACATGGCAAGGAGACCATCAGCGAGTCTGATTTCGTCTTGCCTAAGCAGCGACAACCAGAGACTCTTCCAGGCTCCCCTGCGAGAATACCCACCAAACCGGCCGGTGGTTTCGGCCACGTCAAATCAGCATCCGTCCCTGCGCTCCCTCAGTACATTGGTGATGAGCACGATTCGGATACTGTTAGTCTTAAGAAGACGATCTCTGTGTCCAATCCAACCCTCGGTACCGTGCCAGAAACGGACGGACCTGCGACCCCATCCAAGTCACCATCCCGAGTTTTCCGTGATAGCCCGCTCAAACAGGTCAAAAACAAGCTGTCATCAATCTTGAAGAGCTCTAAGGGCCTCTTAGCTAGCAGCGCGGCCATTAGTGCAGAGGGCAAGTCTTCCTTGTTGTCTCCAACCGGAAAGTTCGGCTCATTTGCTGGGCCCTCAGTTGAGTCGCTTGTGCCCAGCACCACCCCGGCTGGGGAACCGATGTATCCCGATCTGTCACGAGCTCAGGCTCCTGTGAGCCCCTCTCGGCCTGCCAGTCCAGCGCGCACAATCAATCGCAAGACGAGAGCGTCGGCTGAGCGGGAGAAGCGCGAGCAAAAGCAGAAGGACAAGGAGTCCAGAGAAGCGCAGAAATTGGCGGAGCAGATGGAAAAGCTCGAGAAGGTCCGCGAGAAGGAGCGTGAGAAAGCGCGCATCTTCAGCAAAGAGCAGGAGAAGGTGGCGGCAATGGAGAAACAGCTAGCGGCGCAAAAGGAAGCCGACGCCGTCAGCCAACCCGCTCCTCCACCTCCGGCGAAGGATGCACCTAAGCCGACACGGACGAGTCCTCGTAAGGCGAAGCCTCAGGCCGAATTTGAAGGAAAGACGCCTGCACCTCCTGAGAAGAAACGGCATAACGCCGATGCCGACATGACGGATGCCCAAGCAGCCATGCCTCCTCCCACTGTACCTCGCTCTGCTGCACCGACCCCTGCCAACAGGAGTATCAAGAGGCCAATCAGGCCCACGACCCAGTCCGCCTCCAAAGGAAAGCAGGCTCCTACAGTCATTCGTGTCAATACGACGAGCTCGCAGCAATCTCAGTTCCACCCTACAAACAGCGTCCTGTCTGCCACGCTGCAGGATACACTTGGCTCACAGCCACAGCTCAAGAGCAAGGCCAGCTCCGCCTCGCTGCACAACAAGCCGTCTTTGCAGAGCCTGAAGAGTTCGACGACTTCGAATGGCCGACCCAAGGCACTTGAGCTCGCGGCCAAGCGGAAAGAACAGGAGGAGCGCGAAGCTCAACGAAAGCGCGACGCCAAGGCTGAGATGGAACGGAAGAGAGCAGCTCTCCAAGAGGAGGAGCGGAGGCAAGAGGAGCAACGGCGCCAGGAGGCGCAGCGACAGCGGGAACGTGATCAGGCCGAGATGAAGAAGTCCGTGAAGAGGCAGGATATCGAGAAGGCCAAACAAACACGTGCGCCACCTCCGGCTCCGCGCAATCAGCCTAACGGACCTCCCGACTACAATGCGGCTCGTAGTGAGGCTGGGCCGTCAAGACCGGCCTCGAGACTGGACTCCACCATGCACCGGACGCAGGAGGATTCTGGTCGCCCAGTCAATGCTGTCCTTTCCAATGCGAGCAAGGCACCTGTCAAACGGCCTCTGACTCAGGAAGGTAACGAAGAGGGTGCTCGACCTTGTTTCGCGCGCAATGGCCCGTCGTTCCAAACCAAGGAGACGAAGCGTATCCGAATGAGTGAAGAGTTTGATGAGGATGAGTTGGAGATGGGAGGGCAGCCCAGCCAGTCTCACCTTAAAGGCCCGCCTGTGCGGCCATCGGCTGGGGTCAACAAGGTATTTTTTTGTCCTCTCGACACAGTGCCAGACTGATTGCTAACATGTCTTCCCAGGGTTACATGCCTAACAAGTCAATATTCCCGAGCGGATACGGCAACGCACCGCAGTCCACTAGTGCAACGCGCGATCTGTTCAAGGCTACTGTCACGTCGCAGCAGACCAGCCAGCCCAAGGCAGCTCGTCCTCTGGATATGGCACAAGTCTCCAAATCGACCATTCCCTTTGCTCCTAACCCCAATGCGGCTGCGCATGCCCACAAGACGCCGGCGCGACCCGCCGGCGCCCAGCTCGGCGCGAAGTCAGCGGCCAAATCGGCGACGCGCTCGTCGCCGAGGATGCCCAACGGTGATGCTATCGAGCTGCCTGAGATCCAGACGGACGACGACGATAGTGACGACGACGGCCACGTCGGGGTCGCGCCGTGGGCCGACTCGCCCGATCTCAGGAGGGCTCTGATGCGGCAGGAGACTGTCGACCCCATGCAGATCTTTGGCCCGCCTGCGCCGCTCAACATGGAGGAGGTCTTCAGCAAGAGCAAGGACCGGTTCCACAAGTTCCGGGCGCGGACGAGCAGCGCCAACTGGAGCGGCGTCGACAGGCTGACGGAGGACGACATCCGCAAGGACCTGGCGGCGAGGGACAAGATGCGGAGGGACGGCGGGTGGACGTATGAGCTCAGCAAGGATGTCATGTAGCGAGCGGCGTGTGGAACGCAGGCAGGCTAGCAGCAGAGTGCATTCATACGGATCGGAGTATCGGTAATGGATGGTTCCTGGTTCTGTTGGAGGGGCTTCTCTCTTACATGGCGGTACCGGGACGTTGGACATATTCATGAGTGTGTATAACAGTCGACAAAGACATACAAGACACTGGATCATTTCGGGGTTTTTTGGGCGTTTTGGGGGGGAGCAAGGCAATGGGGGTGGCTACGAAAGGGTACAGACCTCTGCATGATGATAATTCCAGAGAGAATGGGCAATGCTATCTATCTATGGCTCGGCCATTGTTACAATTGATTCTTTATTATCGTCAAGATGCCAAGTGAGAAGGTTTGGGATTTGATCGAGAAAGCGGAGAACGACGAGACCTCTTGCTTCTCTCTAGGTTTGTTTGTGTGGACTCTGTTTTCCATTACGGACTCTCGCGATTGTTTGTTGTGTCGTGTAAACAGATGATGTCAGTTCTCATGCATGGCCCAAGTGCTGCTGTTCCCGACAACTCTCTCTGGGAAGGCTAGCAGGATTGTGGGCATGAAGCCGTTCCACCTCGAAATGCTCCATTTCGTCACGATGCGTATCAACCTATAATCCGTGTCGCTGAGCATCAATATTGAGGAGGAGGCATCCCTAGATGCCCTACCACACCGCATCTAGCCAGTGAGATATCCGAGTTCCGGGGGACTCCGGGGCATATGCACTCTGACGTTGAAAGTGCAGACAGACACCTGCAGTCTGGAGCAGCACCCGATGCCCTAGTAGGCTATTCCGGCAGCTGCCGTTTGGCTGGACGGGAGCTACTGGTGGTATTTGGGGTGGCTTCCTTCAGGGAGGCTTCTTTCGTGTCCACGATGATCGTCGTCTTATGGCACGGGTGTAAACTTGGGTTGGAATAGGATTGGGAGTTGACTTGAATCTACTGTTGAATTGCATAATTCTGACCGAAAAAGACCAGTATTCGTCCTATGCAGCCACAAAGGGTGTGTATGTATGGCTCGATCGATTCATGGCTTTCATGAACAACCGACTCTTCCTATTTCAGCGGAAAGCGTTCTCAATGTTCATCATAAAGCGATTGACAGCATCGTTCTTGCGGCATCAAGCCGGTGCTGTGCTTGATCTTGCATTCAAGATGGTATTAGAGGGGCAAATGATACTTGTACATACGAAGTAATCAATGAGCAGGCTGATAAGTGAGCTGGGGCGGGCCTCTTTACGTCATTTGATAGTTGCCCCGGCAAGTCGGAATGTTTGTCCAGACTACAGTGCTGTTTACCTACATTATCCCCAGGGCTCAGGCTGTTGGTTTCGGGCAGCAAACACACTAATGCAGTGATGGGCCCATTGTTCAATGCATGTGTACTTGTACAATACAGCCCTGCTGCAAACTAGGTAGGGAGGTACTTACGCTAACTGGAACACAGCGGCGTGTCACCATCGGAGAGGGTCCAAACACATTGATCTCTCGACTCCTCGAGAACAAGGCAAGGCGAGCCAGGGGGGGGGGCGGCAGGGAGGCGACTGGCCAGCAAGCTGCAGCACATTGTACTACTGCTGACTGTGGTCATCTGCGCTCTGCACTGACGACTCTGACGTGAACCACTTGCAGTGCCTCCCCCCCGCTCCGCAACCATCACAGACCAGACCAACGATAAGTCGCGGAATCGATGGCCTGCATCGTAGCTGAGAGGGTGTTCTGCCTCGTGTGTCTTGACCGCCAGTAGGATCCGAGGAATACCAGAGCACTCCCGCATACTGCATACCTCCTTTTCCTGCTCATCCCGACAGACTTGAAATGCCTCGTCTTGATTTTACTTCACTGGGGGGGAGGGGGGATCCTTTTCTTCCTTGCAGGTTGATATCAGATTGTAATGACAAAGAAGACTACTGGTTGTTTATACAAGTTCACCTGTCAGCTCAAATTAACTCCACCACTGGATGGTGACTTGGACTTGAGGTGGTGGTGGTGGGGTCACTAGACAGTAACTAGCACCGGACATCACCATTGTTTCTAGGCATTAAAACAGCCTGGCAGAGATCCTAGGCAGGTACTAGGTATCTTTCCCCACCCTCAACTCCCTTCCCAGCTCCTGGGACTAGTACTTTTACTATTGAGGCCTGCTTGACCTGCCTATCCCTCCAGGCTTTGGTCACATGGAATCGCGAACCACTCTTGACTCCAGAAAGAGGAAGACACTGCACTCATGTTCCCTTTCTCTCAGAATTCATGCAACCTGACCCAACGACTGGCAAGCTGATATTTCTACAGCTCACTCTTCCATCACCTGTGCTCCAAATCACCACCATCCCCTCTCAGGACCCAAAATACACCACCCACAATACCCTTCTGTCACCCCCGACTTGAGCAACAACCTACTGGCCTCGATCTCCAAGCTGCAGCTTGAAGCCAGTTGAGCAAACACGGTGGAATGCCCTGGTAGCCTTCCAGCCTTTGCCTTGATCGGAGCTTTCCCGTTGCTGGAGTGAAGGACATGCCGGGTCTGGAGGGATCTGCAGAAATAGCTTCGTTTCTTGCAACCGCTCTTGCTCGTGTTGTGAGAAATCCGGCGAGATGGTGAAACTCGATTATAGTCGGGACTACTACGCCGACTTGGAGCTCTCTCCTACGGCTGATGTCAACGACGTCAAGAAGCAGTTCAGAAAACTAGGTTTGTAGCCCCGTTCCCGAGCCGAGAAGCAGTTTCCTCGACTGACCAGCATTGCCTAGCTCTCAAATATCATCCCGACCGCAATCCTGGTCGCGAAGCCGAAGTGAACTCGAGATTCCAGACTATCCAGTCTGCACACGAAGTCTTGACGAGCCCAGACCAAAAGACCAAGTACGATACCCACCGTCGGTCTCGTTACCCTAGCGCTTCTGGCGTCAAGGGAAACCCATGGCAAAACGTGTCGTCTCAGTTCCCTACGCCGCCGAAGCGGCCGCCGATGAATCGCAAGACGACCTCGGGAGCGCAGCGATACTCGAGCTTTGGCGTACCGCCCACGGCCAAGTCGGCAAGGGAGGACCCCAACACCCGATACCAAGCATGGGAAGACATGAGGCCCAAGTCCAAGGGAAAGACAGGACCTGCGCCGACCGCACCCCGCACACCACGAACAGAGTCTTCTCGCCCACAGAACCCGACGAGGCCCGAGCCGAGGACAATGCCGCGCACGGCATCTCAACAGCAGAAGGCGAATGCTTCCTTTGGCACGGCGCGACGGCAAGGCTTTGTGCCGCGTTCCCCTGGGCCAGATGAGCCTCCAGTAGCAAGCAGCAACTACTTCACGACCAGGTACCAACCCAGTCTGTTCAACGATCTTTCTGCAAATTCGGCATTCAAAACTCAACGGACCGCATCCGGGACGAACGCGGCAAACATGTTCCGTGATTCGACAATCGACCCCCGTCAGAGCACCCCGTACCAGACACATGGTGGAGAGAAGACGAATCCTTTTGACGGTGCGGACATCCGCCGTTCGGGAAGCACTCGAGAGCCTCCGCGGAGACAGCAGAATGCTGCCAATACAGGGCGCGCCAGGAGCTCAAGCGTCCCTGACATCCCCGACTCGCCTACTCCTGCTCCGAGGAAGAGCGCCACTCGCCAGCAGGAAGACCCGAATGCGAAATTCGCTGGTGTCTCGTCCTCGACTTCAAAATTCGGCGAGAGGTACCGGCCTCAGTCTCAAACCCAGCCGTCTATGAAGGCTTTTACGGCCCCGAATAGCTCGACAACGTCACTCGGCAGTGATTCTGGTGAGTTTGGCTTCCCCATTTCGCCTTGTATCGGCCATGCTAACAAGGTCGCAGCGACTGTCAACGGAGGCAACGGCCCATCCGCGCAAAAGGATGACCCTTCAGTGTATGCTACACCGCTTGCTTTCAGTTACCCCTCTCCCTATCCAGTCAACCCAGGTAAAGAAAATACACGGCAACCCAAGGTTGCCAGCGCCAAACCTGCGGGCAACAACAAACCAGCTCAACCTGCTCCGAACACGCCCGAGTGTGATCCCCAAACATCACCAAGTGGACGTACGGGAAGCTCGGAGCGTGTTCTGAACCCTTTCGAGCAGACAATGTTCGATGTGCTGTCTCATCTTGCCAGCCCACCTGCCGCCAATTCAACTGCGCCTTCGGATCTACGTTCTTCTTCCACACCTGTTCCACCAACTGCCGCAGAGCCTCGTCAAGCTGACAATAGCACTTCTTCCAGCTTCTCATTCCACGTCGACAACGAAACCTTTACCAGAACCACGCCTGATCCTGCTCGCTTTTCTCGCAGTAGTGCCGATAATATCAACACTAGGTTTGTTGCAGAAGAGCACGCCAATGCTGACTGGAAATTCAATGCGGGAGGTGGCGTCCCCCTGAATGGAAGCCCTATCCCCCCCAATCGTCGATCGCAGTCTGGTAGCCGCCTCGGACGACGGTCGCCGGCAAAGGACCGCGCGAGGCCAAAGCCAGCATCAGTAAACGAGCAGGATGAGACCAACGGTGATGCCCAGACGAGTGGGTTTAACGCTGGCGAATGGACAGACAAGATCGGAAACGAGCACTTCTTTGCACCTCAACGGCAGCAGACTTCCACGTCCCCGACACGGAATGCGCGACCGCTCAAGAAGCCTCGACCTGTACGGGCGACGATGGGTACTGCTGGGCTTGTTGACGAGGACGAGACCTCGAGCGAGGAGAGGACGCGCCCTGGAACGGGCACGGGCAGCGCGAGTGGTGTTGAGAGCCCTTCAGCTATGGACATTGACCCGCCTATGCCTCCGCCGCCGGCTGCGGCTAGCGGCAGCGCACCACAGAATGCCAACGGTGCTCGTAATATACCCGTGGAGCCTGAGCGCCCTGACTGGAGGGCAGGCAATGCTGCGGGACTCAAGTCCAAGGCAGGCGCGAGTATCAACCTACCTGCGAACAATGCAGCAGGCTCGGAGGATACAGATGACTTCCGGGCGAGTTTTGCGGATCTCAAAAAGACGGAGCCCTTCGCCCCCTCGGCGACGGGCCTGAACTCTTTCCAGGACCTCAAATCCAACCTGCCCTTCGAGAGTAAAGCGTCGGCCACGGCACCCGTCCCGAAGCCGAAGCCCTCTCGCATCAACTTTCCGGTACCGCCGCCGGCGCCACCCCCTCCGGCGGCCCTCGCGGTACCGGGCCTCAAGCCTAGCGCTGGGGCCTGGGAGAAGTATGTCTGGCAATTCGGCGACTACATGCAGGAGTGGGCTACCTTTAACAACCGGTACGTCGACCACTTCCAGGCCCGTCGCAACACGTTCGAGAAGCAGCGGAGGGGCAGCAACGGGACCAAGGGCGGGTTCGCGTGGCTGGCGACCAAGGGCGACGACGGGATCCGCGAGTACCTCGGCTGGATGGAGCAGGACCGGGAGGTGCGGACCAAGTGGGCGGCGGCGGCGAGCGAGCACGAGATGCACGTCCGCGAGTTCATGGCGCACCGGGACCGGATGAAGCAGTGAATTTTGTGCTTGTGCGTGCGAGCTGGAGACGATACGACTTTTTGTGTGTTTGTGTGCCCGGCAGTCTACACTTTGGATGACGAAGGAGCAGACGGCGAATCGCGTCTCTATTTTACTCTTTTTTTTTCCCTTCTACATCATTGCGCGTGTGTATTCAAGATACCCACGGTCGTGGCGCGGAATTGGAGGATTGGAAGGGGGAGTCAGATTACGGTTTTCATGCGAGTAGGTTGGGTGCGCATATGGCTCGAGACAGAAGAAGAAGGGGGGGTCTCGACTTGGAGATGCTTCGTTTTTTGAGGGAAAGGGGGAACATGATCTCACTTAGATGGCTGGAGCTTGATGGTTTGTTTTTTGTCCCTTGTTGGGTGGGAAAGGCATATATGGTTTTTTTTTTTCGGCCTGGCGTTTTTCCCTCATAAAGACAAGACACGTCCCTGCATAGAAATCTTTGGCATTGGAAGGGTCGCAAATGGGATGGTGCTTGGCTCATTAGGGGCCGGGGGGAGAGGAAGGCCTCCAGTCGTGCACCGTTGCTATGATCAGAAATCTCAAGTTCTATTGTTCCCCTCATGGGCAGTCTCAAAGGTACTCTGGACGATGCGTGAGCTCATCGTGTCATGTTAGACCAGTATAGCTTTATTCGAACCGTCGTCACGGGGCCCCGCGAGGAATAGTCGTTCTCTTGGGGGACGGACCAAGTGGCGTCTTGTCTTGACACTCGTAGTGCCGTTGGAGTAGGAGGTACCTACCTGATCGAGGATATGGCGAGGCTCTTGAATAACTGCTGACTGGGTCTGCATTCCTCGGGCAATCCAGTTCGGCCGAGTCATGGTCGCTGAGGCTCGGTCTCTCTTAGCTCAGGTACCGCATGCCTCGTGGAGGTTGGTGCTTTGGCCGGGCTTGACGGTTAGCCTTACGTGGCGCATACCTCACAAGAAACAAAGCAAAGCTGTCACATCCTAGACAGAGAGCATGACAAAGGGAAAGAGGAGGCTGGGACCTCGGATAGTGGCGTGGACCTGCGACCTTTTCCATGTTCTCGTTAGGCGGGTACCTGCTTTAGAGAGCTGTTCGAGGCTCCGTCTCGCGGGTGAGCCGCATCGAGCCCGGTTGTATCCTCAATGGAGGAGGATGAGAATGGACAGATGCGATTTGATAATTTTTTTCTCTATGTGAGTTGGGTTTGCATTGCGCTCTCATGTCACGGATGTGCGAGGAACTGCGTTTGAGACGAGACGAGACGGAGATCTGCAGAGAAAAGAGGCTCTGTGCTGATGTTTTCCCAGTGTTTGTTACCTGTGCTAGCGTTGAATCACTTGGGAGGAAACTCGATCCAAATTCCGGGGTTGCCATCTTGCCCGTGTCATTCGTTCGTCGTATCTTGAGATGAAGGATCGTCTCCTGCGGGACGACCAAAAAAGCAATTCGTTACAGGAAGGCCGTCCATAGGGAGATACATCACTTTCTCGTGAACGTTTTGGCACAGACTCCAGAGCCCTGCCAATCAGACCTGGAGGGCCCCCCTTGAAGAAAAAGCAAGGCGCCCTGTGGGTAATGCGGTGAGCCTCAGTGGAGAGCTTGGGGTGTACGAGGGGTGTCCTGATTTGGCGTTAGGGGTTTTTTTAGGGGAAGGGAAGGGGGGGCCCGCTACGGAGAGACACGTGGTCGGGGTGAGATCGGACGGATGGGCGATATGATTCGACGACAGCGTGTTAGCGAGCTGGCGGAGGGGGGGGGGGGGGGGACCGATCAATTATCGTCGTCCTCTGGGGTGTAGTAGCCGATGCAACAACATCAGACATCGCCCGACCAGCCAGCTGCTGCTGGACCAGGAGGCTAATAAGCTCAGCTCCATCTTTGTCGGCGCCGGGACTGATCATGTGTACGTATGCCTCAACGTAAGCACATATCTACGTGGTAGAGCAACAAACGTGGCTATCATGCCTGAGTAGCGTGTGGACTGAAGACAACATAACAACACAACACCAATACAGATATCGTGATACTGGCACCAGAGGCAATAGTGCGCATTCTGGGCTGTAGGTATTGGACAACAATCTCCCTCGGATCTGTTTTGGCTTTTGGGGGGTGCAGCATCTCAGCAGAGGTGCATTCCGGCAGGGTTGCTGCCTCGTATGCCTGTGCGATTTGTTCGAGAATCCGTGGCCCTGCTGGGATGTGTTTGAGGGCATCGTGCAAAAGGCGAAAAAGGGCAAGGGGTTTCGTCGCTGTTGAGGCCTTGCCTATTTGAGCGAGAATAAAAAAGGTCCCAAGCCCAAGCTCAACGGCCCGCATTGCTCGTTTCCCTTGCCAGGCTGTCCCCGTCGTGATACTATTTGCCGGTCAGCCCAAAGGGTTGGCCAGGGGTCCTTGTTTGGAGCTTGATGTGTTTCCCAGATCAAAGGGGGTACTTTGATATACTTTGACTTATTACATAACTTGATTAAAGCGAACCTGCTTGCCAGCTCAGCCAGCGGTTCCGCCCAGCCGCCGTGAAGACACGACAGCCGCATAAAACACAAGTCGGCAGGTAGATGGAGATATTTCTGCAGTCATCATGGGAGCGGAGCCCTTTGCAAGCGACGAAGGGTCTAATACGGTTCGCGGTTCGTAATCTTTGTGCAAAGCTCTGCGTGAGACTGGGCGTCGGGGGACGAGAAAAAGAGGAGCCTGCTCGGTGAGCGCATCACCAAGATCCGGCCTGCACTGTCCCAAGCATCCAATCCCGACCGCTGCTGAGAGCATCTGCCCGACTAGGCGCCTCTCATATCTCACCCCAGACCACTCACACCACACACAACTCGGTACTCCGTAACGTAGGTACATACTGACGCAGCCAGGCCAGCGCTGAGCCCTCATTGCTTTTCCAACCTTGTTTTAATATGCGCGAAATTGCCTGGGAACTTCGCCAATCTCCACATACGGGCTGAATAGCTGTCAAATACCGGGTCCCTTTTCCGGTGGCTTGATGAGGTGCCTTTCTGCCGGGTCGGGCCAGCTATTTTATCGGTCCTCGTAGAGAGGTTGAGGTTGAGGTTGAAAGTGACAAACAGTCGTGAGAGGCTTCGTCGATGGCCTTTGCGAAGTGCAGCTATCACGAAACTTGCACACACTGCACTGCACACTAGGTAGACGCACACACAAAAACCACACGTCTGCAATCATGTCCACCAGAATGCTGATGCGCGACTCGTAAAGTGGTGGAAGATGCCCCCAAGTCCCATCGCCCAAGACAAGGTTTTCCACGACTCAAGCATTGACAGGCTGTGGGGGGGGGGGGGGGGGGGGGGGGGGGGGGGGGGGGGATCTGTTCGCTGGCCATGTCAGAAGTACCCTGTGGTACACACCCCCCTGGAACCCCCATCAACTACCATGTCGACCCTGGACTCTCTGCCCGGAAGGATTTACCTGGGTGGTTCGCATCGGCGGGAAGCCTGTCTGACTGACTGCACGACGATTCCCGGAAAAGCCCTTCGGTTGACCAGAAGTCCAAGACAAGTCAAGCCATAGCCGGTGTGGCCCATGCCAATGCAAACACACGCTTGCCTCTCCCTGATCTGATCGGAGCCATGAAGAACAAACACTAACAGCATCCTCCGTTCTGGCTGACACTCTGCTCTTGTTCTATCGACTAAGCAGGGGGACCTCTTACTTGTACTTTAGCACAAAAGAGGCGCATTCGCTGAGTAGCCACCACTGCGCTAGGGCGGCCCACTCCAGGTCCAATCATCACCATCACCACGACGTGCACTCCTCCGCTTCTCTGGCCGCCTGGGACACAGCCGGCTCGAGTCTTTTTGTACTCCGCCCCCAGCCCACACATTGTCCGTTGTCCATCCTCATCGACAACCGACTTTCGACTTTCTCCCACCTCTGCGGCCTTGCAGCACGATCAACACCATTCCTTCCCACCTGGACCCTCTGCCGCAGATAGAGACCACCGACAAGAAATCCCGAAGCGGTCTTTCGAGAGCGGCTCAGCACGGCTCTGGACAGCAGGTTGCACAGCTCACCGACTGTGCATGATCGGAATTAAAGGACCCTGCTGGCCAAAGCTCCCGTATCTACTGTCGTCCAGTCGGGATTACACTACAACCTCACGGTTCTCGCTCCTCGTAGCAGCGCAATCGTTTCGCTGCCGCTTGCGCTTGGAAAGCCTCAAAAGCTGCTGACAGCTACCGAAGCACCCGATCCCCGACACCTTCGCGTGCCCATTCTTCAACGCCCAGCAGACAATTGGTCACCTCTCCTCCACGCGAGACCTAATTGATTACAACATCCTTCCAAACCGTGGCTGATGGGCTTGTAGGCCCAAGGTCTCGCAACCAAAAGACACTTCGTCGAAGCACGCTGTCGGCCACCCGACGCAGGCGCCGAGGTGCCTCTATAGTCCACGGCATACACTAGTCGAGCCATTTCTTGTTAGCTTGGCCAAACCGCAAACATGGGAGCCTGCATGAGCTCGAGCAGTGAGGAGGCGGAGCAGAAGAAGAGGAGCCAGAAGATTGACAAGGACTTGGAGGAGGATTCAAAACGACTACGGAGGGAATGCAAGATTCTACTACTAGGTACGTCGCATCTCTCCAGAGCTCCCATCTCATCATGCTCCCCTCCACACACATGCGCTGACATGGGACCCAGGGTCTGGTGAATCGGGCAAGTCGACAATTGTCAAGCAGATGAAGATCATCCACCTGAAGGGGTACTCGGAAGACGAGCTTTACAACTACAGACCCACCGTCTACAAGAATCTGATGGAGTGTGCCAAAGCGGTCATCAATGCTATGCGCCAGTTCGACATTGAACCCCAGATTGAGGGGAACAAGGACTTGTGCGACTTCCTTCTCGACTACACGGTCGACACGGGGCCGCAGTCACAAATAGACCCCAAGGTCGGGGAGGCAGTCCAGGCCATATGGAATGACCCTGCCCGTGAGCAACTGATGGACAGGCAAACAGAGTTCTATCTGATGGACTCGGCCGAATAGTGGGTGAAGGCTGTCCCCAACCCCGCGAGAAGTCCATGCTGACCCAAACATCAAGTTTCTTCCAAGAAGCCGAGAGGATTGTCCGTCCAGACTACCTACCAAACGAGATGGATGTGCTCCGGGCGAGAACAAAGACCACTGGTATCTATGAAACCCGCTTCCAGATGGGCCAGCTTAGTATACAGTAAGCTTTTCACGATCTCACCCAGCGAGTGGAGCTCCTCGAGGCTGACTATACAACACAGCATGTTCGATGTGGGTGGTCAGAGGAGCGAGAGGAAGAAGTGGATCCACTGCTTTGAGAATGTCACATCTATCATCTTCTGTGTCGCCCTTAGCGAGTACGACCAAGTCCTGCTTGAAGAGAGCAGCCAGGTAGGCCTATTTGCAGGACCGACACTTCCTACCAAGCAACGCTAACTCTGTGTAGAACCGTATGATGGAGAGTCTACTACTCTTCGACTCTGTTGTCAACTCCAGGTGGTTCATGCGAACCAGTATCATCCTCTTCTTGAACAAGGTGGACATTTTCAAGCAGAAATTGAGCAGGTCACCGTTGGGCAACTACTTCCCGGACTACTCAGGGGGCAACGATGTCAACAAGGCTGCCAAGTACCTCCTGTGGCGGTTCAACCAAGTCAACCGGGCTCATCTCAACCTCTACCCACAGTAAGTGCTCCCACCAACTTTCCTGGAGAGATGGGCAGGCCCATTGACAGAACACCAGTCTCACGCAAGCTACCGACACATCGAACATTCGACTCGTCTTTGCTGCCGTCAAGGAGACGATATTGAACAACGCGCTTAAGGACTCGGGCATTCTTTGATTTCGGTTGCATATCGACGACTCCCCACTCCCATTTTCTCCTCACTCGTTCTTCCGACGTGCAAGCACGCCCAACACCTATCTGTGTTGTCGAAGTATCCAGCATTACCTGGCGTTCCGGACTGATTTTCTGACCTGGGCTGCAACGATGTTTTGTGCCGTTGCTGAGCACGACGGCTGCTCCGTTATACCTCTTTGTCTGCTTGGCTTTTGTGATTTCCTGTGTTTTCATCTGGCGCGGTTGGTAGCGAAAGGCGAGCGAGCGGTCTCGGCTTACTCGCTGTCAGAGATAACAGCAAGAGGGGGGCGGGCCCTAGGCATCTGGCACTGCTAGGGAACCTCCAAGACATTGCGGCGGCGATATCTTGACGACTGTCAAGTGACTACGAGCTCAATATACTGGCGCGATCGGGCGACTTCTTGTTTGGTTTTATGGTCTCGCGAGGCCTACGAGATGGTCGGCAGGACAGCACTGATTGTCCGATACAGATGGAAGATATGATTTATGCCCGGCTCGGAGCAGGTGGACAAGGGCAAAGATTCTGGCATTGTGCGCTGCTTGTTAATATACAGGGTACTACCTCTCTCAACTACCTTATTGTCAGGTCGACAACGGACCAGGCATAACTGGGGTTCGTTGAACCCTTAGACGAGCATTGGGAAAATGGCAGGCCGTGCTTGAGCCCAGATGAGATGCATTATCTTATTTTATACTACAGAAGTCACCAGATGGATTCATTTGCACAGATTACATGTTTCTTTGACGTTGACTCTCCCGTCTTGAGCAATGTCTACCAGATCACGGTACTTGGAAGGAGGATGAGCCTCTGTCGGCATACCAGAAAATACTTGTAGCAAGGATGAGTAACTAAAGGGAGCTTGCATCTTGTTGCGGCATCTACAGTGGCGGGATTTCTCCCAAACCTGGAGGTGCATTTAGAGGGTGAATCCTGCCGCCGCACAAGGACTCGAAGCTAACAATGTACAATTACGTCCCAACCGCCTCATCCCGTCCGGGGTTGTCTGTGCGGTGTGCGATTCTTCTCCACAAGTTTCACGACAAACGACGAGGACAACGACGTCAGGCTAGTTCGGTGGGGGTTTGTCGTTGCTGCGGGGCGATGGGGTTTGGTCCAAGGGCACATAGTGGGCTCGGCTTGGATCAGGGCACTACTGACTGGTAGTACCAAGACAACTAGCTGGCGAAATAACATGATGTTAAGCTTGCTATTTTTGCGCATAGCATCCTACATAGAGTCGAGCGTGCGCGCCTCGAGTAAGTCAGTAGCGAGCAAGTACCTAAGTCAAGTCGGTCCGCACGCGTGGCGGGGACGCCGGTACCTGACAGTGCTCATGTGTTGGACCTGGCTAGCCTTTGGGGGATTGGAGCTCTAGCCGTTCCCGCGCGCTCCATTCAACGATGGATTTCTTCCATCTCGCCAGAATGAGGGTTTCGGCGAGGAATGTCGCGTCTGCACCGGCAAGTGCGACAACCGTCGCCCTACGCAATGCCACCATAGCAATCCGTCAGATGCGGCCTCCCCTCCCCCAAATGACAACTGAGCACCCGGCTGTCAAGTGGCCTCCTTGTTTCTTCCCGATGCAAGAAGACTGCAGATGTGCAGAAGACCAATATGCACCACTCGCCGGCATCCCAATCGCTGATTGTGACGGTAGCCCATGTCTTGGAACAAGCAGCTGGGAAGGTGGGCATCATCGGCATGTACGAAGGAGCAACAGCAGCAAGCAGCAACTCCAACGTCTTCTTGCCCGTCCAGACGAGACACCAGATGATCCCCCGCACTCTCCAAACCCACTTGTGATCCTCCCGTCGTCAGTCGTCATCAGTCTTCCTCGAGCTTGCAGTAGTGTGGCACCGGATAGCACCATTTCTCATCTGCGAGCCATCATCGACCATCACCATCATAGAGCTCGACGCAAGTGAATTGGACTGGTCAACCCAAGGCTCGCGCCGTTCCGATCATTGGTACCCCAGACTCTCCATCCTTGATCAAGCACTCACTGGACGCCCGGTCTGGCTCTCTGTAGAAACAACCTGTCCGTCCCTATGCTCAACGGCAAAGATATCTGGCTCGAGTCTGGCTCCCTAAAATCTCCTCAACCGTAGTTAAGCCGCAGCAGGTCCACATCTGGCCTGGCCAAGAGCCCTGTGGCGCGCACACGCATAACGAGACGAGGACACCACTTCGGCCAGAGACCCTCGAGGTCACAAGCAAGCGGTGCTGCCGACGTGCGTCTGTGGTGTGCAAGGTTGTGGTCTCAGTTGGCTGGCTCCAGTGCTGGGATTCCTTGGGTTGGTTGATCAACCACGCAGCAGAAGTGCCCCACCCGGTTGCCATCCGGGCTTATCTCGACGTGCTAGACACCACTCAACGCCGGCTCGTGTCAAGCGGTTGCTCCAGCTCGCTGCCAAAAGCTCCACCAAGCTACAAGCTACTTGCGCTGCTGCCCCTCCTTCCAGTCTCCAAGTTTCATGGTATATAATTCATGATTCTCCCTCGCAACGCCTACACCGTCTCCCCCTTTTATACTTTGCTCCTCAGCTGATATCCACGACAGCTCCGAGACCCTTAGTATCTTCATTCAGTATTCCAGAGCCCTAGATCACAACCTCCTCCGCAATGGCCGCCGAGAGACTGCCAACGAGGGAACGCCGCCCGTCCACTGGAGCTCCCATTGTGGAGATCCAGGGAGCTGTCGGTCCTGCGGGCATCACCCGCCCCAAGCACAAGCGCACCTTTACTGGCTTTGGTGCTGGCGAGATCAAGAGCGTCGAGGGTGAGTTGCTGCCTCCTCCCGCCATCGCCTTTTCCTTTGCGGTTCCCTCGGGGGGAATTCGCGCATCCTGTCTCTGCCACGCGTGTCTTTTCGGCGTGGCCGGATGGATTGGCTCGAGGTACCTCCTGGGCGGATAGCACGTCCAATGCGGGACCCTCCCCAAGAAAGCACCCCACCAGAGCTCGTAGCTGATGATCCGTGATCGCACTTACAGCTTCCATCCCCGAACCCCAGCGCGACGCCTGGACCAAGCACCAGGTCAATGGCTTCAAGAACAAGGACGAGTTCGAAAATGAAATGGTTCGCCATGTCGAGACGACGCTGGCCCGAAGCATGTTCAACTGCGACGAGTCTGCGGCCTATTCAGCTGCCAGCCTCGCTTTTCGCGACCGCCTCATCCTCGAGTGGAACAGGACCCAGCAGCGCCAGACCTTTGCCGACAGCAAGAGGGTCTACTATCTCAGTTTGGAATTCCTGATGGGCAGGGCTCTCGACAATGCCATGTTGAATATCGGTCTCAAGGATGTCGCCAAAGGTCGGTCGAAGTGGTTGCTAACACAAACCAAATTTTCCAATTTCCCCTTGGCCGTGAGGACAAGCGAGACTGACTGTACGTCGCAGCCGGTCTGTCTGATCTCGGATTCCGTGTCGAAGACATCATCGAGCAGGAACACGATGCTGCCCTCGGCAACGGAGGTCTCGGCAGACTTGCCGCCTGTTTCCTCGACAGTCTTGCGTCCTTGAACTACCCCGCCTGGGGTTATGGCCTGCGCTACCGGTACGGTATCTTCAAGCAGGAGATTATCGATGGTTACCAGGTCGAGGTCCCCGATTACTGGCTCGACTTCAACCCCTGGGAGTTCCCCCGTCACGACGTGACTGTTGATGTAAGGACTTGAGACTGTTACCTCGATCTCCGGTTTCCACCCCCTTGCCCTTGCTGACCCATATCCTGTCCTCAGATTCAATTCTACGGCAATGTCCGCAAGTCTCAGGATGACAACGGCAGGACAACCGCCCACTGGGAAGGCGGCGAGATGGTCAAGGCCGTCGCCTACGACGTTCCCATTCCCGGCTACGCAACCCCTTCCACGAACAACCTCCGCCTGTGGTCCAGCAAGGCAGCCAGCGGCGAGTTCGACTTCCAAAAGTTCAACAGCGGCGAGTACGAGAGCTCGGTCGCCGACCAGCAGAGAGCCGAGACCATCAGCGCGGTCCTGTACCCCAACGATAATCTCGAGAGGGGCAAGGAGCTCCGTCTGAAGCAGCAGTACTTCTGGGTTGCTGCTTCGCTTTACGATATCGTTCGTCGCTTCAAGAAGACAAAGCGCTCATGGAGGGAGTTCCCCGACCAGGTGGCCATCCAGCTGAACGACACCCACCCGACTCTGGCCATTGTCGAGCTCCAGCGCATCTTGTGCGATCTTGAGGGTCTTGATTGGGACGAGGCCTGGAATATTGTTCAGCAGACCTTTGGCTACACCAACCACACTGTTCTTCCCGAGGCTCTGGAGAAGTGGCCTGTCGGTCTGATGCAGCACCTTTTGCCCCGCCACCTTCAGATCATCTACGACATCAACCTCTACTTCCTGCAGAAGGTCGAGAGGGCCTTCCCCAATGACCGCGACATCCTTAGGAGGGTGTCCATCATTGAGGAGTCGCAACCCAAGATGGTCCGCATGGCGTACTTGGCCATAGTAGGCTCCCACAAGGTCAATGGTGTCGCCGAACTCCACTCGGACCTGATCAAGACCACCATCTTCAAGGACTTTGTCGAGATCTTTGGCCCGGACAAGTTCACGAACGTGACCAACGGTATCACCCCTCGCCGGTGGCTCCACCAGGCCAACCCTCGTCTGTCGGAGTTGATCTCCTCTAAGACCGGCAGCTTTGACTTCCTCAAGGACCTCACTCTCCTAAACAAGATCGAGCTCTGCATCAATGATAAGGCCTTCCGCAAGGAGTGGGCCGAGATCAAGTATGCAAACAAGGTGCGCCTCGCCAAGTACATTAAGAGCACGACCGGCGTTGTGGTCAACCCGTCATCTCTGTTCGACGTGCAGGTCAAGCGTATCCACGAGTACAAGCGTCAGCAGATGAACATCTTCGGTGTCATCCACCGATACCTCACGCTGAAGGCCCTATCGCCCGCGGAGCGCAAGAAGCAGATGCCTCGCGTCTCCATCTTTGGTGGCAAGGCTGCTCCTGGCTATTGGATGGCCAAGCAGATCATTCACTTGATCAACAACGTTGGCGCAGTCGTCAACAACGATCCTGATATCGGCGACCTGCTCAAGGTCATCTTCCTGGAGGACTACAATGTCAGCAAGGCTGAGATGATCATCCCGGCCTCGGACATCAGCGAGCACATCTCGACTGCAGGCACCGAGTAAGTAACAGCTTCTTTGCTGAGCGCGGTACCCCTGAAATAGAACCAACCACTAACGAGTTGATAGGGCTTCTGGAACCAGCAACATGAAGTTTGTACTAAATGGCGGTCTCATCATCGGTACCTGCGACGGTGCCAATGTAAGTCACGAACCCACCTCCGTGGCGGAGAGTCATCATATATCTAACATGCCTAAAGATCGAGATTACCCGCGAGATTGGCGAGAACAACATCTTCCTCTTCGGCAACCTTGCCGAGGATGTCGAGGATCTCCGACACAACCACACCTACGGCTCGCACTCGGTCGACTCTGACCTGGCCAAGGTCTTTGAGGCTATCGAGAAGGGCACGTTTGGTGAGCCGCACGATTTTGCCGGCATGATCTCGGCGGTCCGCGACCACGGTGACTACTACCTGGTCTCGGACGACTTCCACAGCTACATCGAGACGCACCACCTTGTGGATGAGTCGTACCGCAACCAGGACGAGTGGATCACCAAGAGCATTACGAGCGTGGCGCGCATGGGCTTCTTCAGCAGTGACCGCTGTATTAACGAGTATGCGGAGGGCATCTGGAACATTGAGCCACTGCCCGTCGAGAGCAAGGACGGTGTTGCCAAGGGCGAGCTGTAGGGCACTGACGAGGCATGAGTTGACTGTTCACTATCCCGACCTCCTTCAAAGAGGCTCCAGATTCCAAACCCCATACCCATCCATGGGGAGGGCACTTTTTCCTTCCGCGGATATTTGCGTCGGAAGGCAGGCAGGCAGGCATTACAAGAACACACACAGAGGTACATAATTCACGAGTAGCCTATTCCTTTTCAGTCTGAGTCAATGGAATATTCTTAGTTTGTAAGTCTGCCTTTGTTGTGTTACGGGATATCATCGTGTGCATTTCATGCTCAATGTGCAGGCTTAGCGGGCGCTATGGCAAGAGGAATCTTGATCGCCCAAGCTGTCCCCTCTCCTCCACGAGCCCGCTCGCTGTACTCCAAAAAACGCGGGGGTTGCTCGGGTACATCAGGCGGGAATGACATCAGAGAGGCTATTTCGAAACAGAACTCGACAAGACGTGCCGAGGGCAAAGAAGCGGTCAGGATCAAAATAAGCTTGCTTTGGCCCCCGGAAGACACAACCCGCGGCACACATAGGTCTAGAATTGCTTTTGACGGCGGCACTAGGTAGCGAGGGGACGTTGGGGGGTGGGGTAGATTTGTTTGATATCGTTGCATTATTACCTTGACGAGCTTGAGTATCTGTACAAAAGTATGTAGGTATGGAAGAGGTGTTCTCTCCTTCGTAAGCACTTACCTGACGAAAGAGGACTGGCTTGTATTTTGTTCTGGGTTTTAACTAACTAGCGTCGGTGATGTCATGGTGCAGGGCTTGGTTCTCTGCGGGATCGGGCAGACCTGCTTTGAGTTGTGCTTCCCCGAGTCATATGTGCCAGCCAATCGGTGTGAGTATGTATGGGCTTGAGTGCAGAGAGTGAACGGTCACGATGTGTAGAGCAGATGCAAAAAGGGGGGTTTGCCCATGTGCAGAGGAGATGGTATTTTTCACTAATGACTGTCGATGGGCTGTGTAAAGAAGGTTAACAAGGTTCGGGTGCCTGTCTATCACTTTTGGCCATCTTTGGGAATGGGGACCCAGAGCATCACCTTGATCCCCAGTAAGGGTAACAGCAAGAACGGCGATCAGAGGGGCGGGATGGGATGGAGGGGGGCTCCCAAGGGAGGGGGGACCGAGCCGCGACGCGCCGCGAGGACAATGGCACGGCAGTCGTAGGTTGGTTGTCTATCTCTTGAGAGTATCTTTATTTTTGGAAAACCCCAGAGGGAACGCCCATATCAGCGTTCGAGATGCCGCAGCTAGGGCGTTAGAAGGAACGTCTGGTGATCCTTATTACTGGCACTAACAGCAAGCTGGGCGAGCCAGGGATCGGGGATCTTCGATCTCGATCTTTACAAGATCTGTAGGTAGCATCCATAAATGATCAAGATCGGCCAAGGTAGATTCATTACCCTTTGATATTGGGGACGGTCAACAAGTTTCTCTGCTGAGGGGAGAATGCGAATCGTGGCTTGTGCGTTGGGATGTCTCAAGGAATGTAGAGCTGTGCAGTTCCTGAATATCACTTGACCACGAGGGTGTGTTACAGCTATCTACCTAGGTAGGTAGGTACGCTGAGGGCTGCGGTTCTTGTGATAGGCCGCGGCATCAAGCCATCTCGTTCGTTTTGATGCACAAAGTCAACAGCGAATCAATTGGAATTCTAGCCAGCGTGACCAAATGAAGGATCGCGTGATTCGTCTGAGAAGGAAGGCCAGTGCTAAGGACAGGGGGCACAAAGCCTGGCCCTTTGACTTGGTTGCATCGGGATGTATCGAACAGCACAAAAGCCATCGCGGGAATCGTCGATGGTGCACCAGTTTGGCGATGTTGGGAGAAAGTGGGGGAATGAATACCTGGCAATTTCTTTTTTCTTCGCCTCTGCTGCTGTGGCTTGCTTTTTTTCGAGGCCTCGGAGGGGGTTGATATCGCTGACGTCATGCCGCTGTTTGGGCAAGAATCCCAAGAGCTATCTCCTTTGGTACCTTGAGGCTAACAGACAGACAGAAAGAGAGCCAAAACGGACGGATCTGGAAGATTACTGAACAAAAACCCTAGCAGGTCGGCGAAAGGGCCGTGATGGGGAACTCAAAAATATTGGCTAGAAGCTGGATGCCGAGGAGGGAATCTGGATAAAAACGGGACATTGGGTTGGTTAGCGTTTCGGGAGTGTGGCAGCATGGCAGCATGGTTCGAGACACGTATGTCCAGTCACAAGCTGGCTACTCAGTCACCTGCTGTAGCGTCGAGACGGGCCGGACAAAAGCTCCGGAGGATCCAGACTGGGCACGGCGCGAGCTCATAGGTGGAGGGTGGTGCATGGGCTGGGCAATTCTCACAAGGTGCATAACCAACGGGCTGCGACAAACGGTGAGTGCACGGGCAAGGCCCCAGGACCAGGAGTCGTGCAAAGCCCTAGGTAAAAGAGCGTTGGCATGTAAGATCCGGGATGCGGGATGCGCTATGGTGTTGGTCGCGAAACACCCGGCAAGCAGAGGCACAGACTGACGGGATTACAGGCAGAAAGTGGCACGCCGGAACATCGGAAGACTGCCTCTAACCAGCAAGTTCGTATGGAGAGACAGCGATAGCATCCTGCGATATCGTCCTACCTAGAGAGTAGTCAAGGTGGTGAAGCACCCGAGATAAGTGACCATAATATGGGAAGCCGTACCGACAGCGTATGGTCTCTCGACTGCTAGTTCGTTATCCGTTTCGGACCACCTAAATAGAGTGCATGTCCCTAGGTACTCCGCACCATTTTAAGGCCCAGGCACCGCACCGCCTCACCGTAACGATCACAAGCCCCGTCTGCATGCGTGTTATCTTGCCAGGTACCACCACCACCCTCTGTCCGGCTCGCTTTTACCATCTACGCCTCCGTTTCTTCAATTGTTCGCGACGCCTTCAGTACCCCGCTCTCCAAGCTGGTCGGTCCATGTCTGTTGTCTCCCAACTTGTCTGCCCAGCTTGTCTGCAATTCCAGCCAGGGACAGAAACAGGAACAGGAAGCCCATATTTCTGCAGAGGACCCAGCGCCACGGCTCCATCTGATTCCTCTCTTTCTCCGAGTCCCATTACGTCGTTTCTCCATCATTCTTACTTCTATCCTGCATCTTCTCCCTCCTCGACAACTCTGGGTTTCCCATCTCGGCTTTTCATCGAATTCCCCCAAGCTCGTGGCGGTGCATCCTTCACAGTTGTCTTGCCTCGAACAAACTCTCTCCACCGAAGGCAGGCAGTGAGTGGTACAAGTGTGCCTAACAGCTGCCACCAAGCGGGTTTACACTCCGGGTCAAGGTTCACTTCGGCCCTGTCACAGAGAGGGCAAAGTGGGGTATCCCATCGAGATCCTCGTTCCTGCACTCGCTCTCCCTCACCTCTCCCCATCTCCAAAGGCAAACAAAACCGTGCCCAGCTGTTCTAGAACATCCTCTGCACGCTGGACAGTCAGTCTCCTGTGTGTTGCCAGTGTCAAAAGTCCTTTTGCGCCTCTCGAGAACCTCGATTCGCTACAAAGCTACTGCAAGCTCGGCCTCTGGAAGTAGTAGAGATCACCCTACAATACACTCCGAAGACCACACGCAAGCCACACCTACCGTTGCTCGAGGCGGCATTCCTACTGGGCTGCCATTGCCAATCACAAAGGTACTTTGCTCTCATAACTTGATTTTTTCGCGTTGCCCATCACCGATCGGACGCCAGCGGTAAGCGCCGCCCTGGTGTCCGCCCCTTGCTCTCCCCCAAGAGACAGTCTTGCGCACTCTTATCACCTCCGCGGCAACCCTTCCCACTCACCACCCATACCCCTCGCCAGTTGACACGAGCTAATCGAAACCACCTGCTTGCCCTTCTCTAGACCTGCGAAGCACGAGTTCTTCAAGAGCTCTTCAGGCTTACCCTGCCACCCGGAACCGCAGCAGCATCACTCGTTCTTGCTGTCTTACGTTCGACAACTACGAGGCCCGTAGCCTTACAACCCGTGCTTTGCCTCTGCCCCTCTCCACGTCTTGAAGACTTTGCGCCTTGTCAATAAAGCTTCTTCCTCGGGCAGATCCCCTTTCCAGCTCTTGAACAGGCTATTCCCAGCAATCCGCAATCCACTGGGAACTCTCTGTCTTTCTGGCTATTCTTACAATTGCGTTCGTCTAACGACCAAGCACCCTCACCTCATCCAGGATGGCGGAATTCGTACGAGCCCAGATCTTCGGAACAACTTTCGAGATTACTTCTCGGTTAGATAACTCAGGGTCGCTGTCGGAGGTGTCTCGACTAATTTGGCCTCTAGATACTCCGATCTTCAGCCCGTTGGCATGGGCGCTTTCGGATTGGTTTGGTGAGTGTTCAACGGCCTGTATGGACTACGTAGAAGTAGAGTCGCTGACCGATTACCTGCGAACTAGCTCCGCTCGCGACCAGCTCACGAATCAGAACGTCGCCATCAAGAAGATCATGAAGCCTTTCAGCACTCCAGTTCTCGCCAAGCGCACATACAGAGAACTGAAACTCCTGAAGCACCTGAGGCACGAGAATGTAAGTGACAGACCCATATCTGAAAGCGATAGATGGGCTAACGGTCTTTTGAAGGTCATCTCTCTCAGCGACATCTTCATCTCGCCTCTTGAGGACATGTATGCATATATCCTTCCCTTTCTCAGGCCTGTCGGTCTGGCGCTATTGAGGCTGACACATCGTTTCCAGCTACTTCGTAACCGAGCTACTCGGCACCGATCTGCACCGACTTCTGACTTCGAGGCCTCTTGAGAAGCAGTTCATCCAGTACTTCTTGTACCAGATCATGGTATGGTTGATACGCCGTCATGCGCCTGATGCCATTTTGGCTTGGCTAACTGGATGCGCTCGCAGCGAGGCTTGAAATATGTCCATTCGGCGGGCGTTGTTCACCGTGACTTGAAGCCCAGCAACATTCTGGTCAACGAGAATTGCGACTTGAAAATCTGCGACTTCGGCCTGGCGCGAATCCAGGACCCTCAGATGACCGGCTATGTCTCTACGCGGTACTACCGGGCTCCCGAGATCATGCTTACCTGGCAAAAGTATGATGTCGAGGTCGATATCTGGAGTGCCGGCTGCATTTTCGCAGAAATGCTCGAGGGAAAGCCCCTCTTCCCCGGCAAGGACCATGTGAACCAGTTCTCCATCATTACGGAACTCCTGGGGACGCCTCCGGATGACGTGATCAACACAATCGCTAGCGAAAACGTGAGCAGTTTGGAAACCTGAAGTTGGACAAGACAGTAGGACGCTAACAAGACGGGGTAGACCTTGAGATTCGTCAAGTCGCTTCCCAAGCGAGAGAGGCAACCTCTGAGAAACAAGTTTAAGAACGCAGATGACTCAGGTGAGAAGCACTTCACATGACGGTATGGCGAAGAGGAGATCACAGAATTAATTGTGGGCAGCCATCGATCTCTTGGAGCGCATGCTGGTGTTCGACCCTAAGAAGCGGATAACAGCCACCGAAGCCCTGTCGCACGACTATCTTGCTCCATATCACGACCCGACCGATGAGCCTGTGGCCGACGAGAAGTTTGACTGGAGCTTTAACGACGCAGACCTTCCCGTGGATACCTGGAAGATCATGATGTGAGTCAACGTCTCCGGTGGGACACATGTGCACTCTGTGTCGGCTCATCTAACCTCTGTCTGAAGGTACTCGGAGATTCTCGACTACCACAATGTCGAAGCCAATGTTGCGCAGATGGAGGACCAATTCAACAACGGCCAATAGGTTCTCGAATTGGCAGTTCCACAAAGGACAGAATGACGCTTGGTCCTCGAATTTATGCTACATGTTCTCGCAAGACTGCTTGCACCCCTTCGACGAAACGCTTCTAGAAGTCTGGGTTATGGGCGCGTGTAGATAAGTCCACATCAGGGGATCCGGGAAGAGTACCTTGGAGGATAGACTCGCGAGTACGGAGTCATTTGCGGCATGACAGAAGCGTTTGGTTGAGCGGTAGACTGGGCTGGCGCAACTTGGTTATACTATGGGCGAAAGAGGATAATAAGCGGAGAGCAACGGACGTGGTGCATCGCGGCCGAGCGAGGTTTCGAATGAAAGATTTCCCCTGGCAACAAACGAACGAGGCGTTCAGTATACAGACGGCAAGCTTGGACGGTTTTTTCCCTGTGTGAAGTGGGCAAAATATGGAAGCTCTTGTTCTCATCGCTGAGGAGTTAGGGGCGCAGCGAAATCATTTCTTTAGAAAACAAAATAGATCGGGGACAGCGCTCCCGTTATCTGTTACCGCGGTGTCTTGTGACGGCATTGCCATTGTGCGTGTATGATCCGCGCAGCCTGTGTGGTCTTTTGCAATTTTGCCGAGGGCTGACTCTCTCTTGCTCGTCGCATCAATTGACTGGAGAGTGGAGAGTTGGCGATGGGCTTGCCGTTGACAGGCGGCTACGCAGATATACTTACGAGATCAGGGCACGCAAGTCCTTTGACAAATCTTTGGTCAACGAGAAGCCAGGGACAGGGACAGGGAAGCCACGGAGTACTCCGTACGAGTCGATCGCAGCTGGCGAGGTTCAAGGATACGATATGGATCACAGCAGAAGACTTGCGAAATGAGGCTGCTGGAATGTCGGCACATGGACGGGACCCCTTTACCAGCTCTCCCCCCCCCCCCCCCAGCCGCTATCCAGATCCAGGGTCCCGGATGGAAATTTGATATGGATCAATTAAGCCCCAGTGGCGCGTAACTAGGTACCTAACCCGCTTGGAGGGGGGGAAGGCAGCTGCTAAGAAGAGCTGCTAAGAACACAGCTAGTTACCTACTGTGTTAAGAATCCAGCTGGTGTGTTAAGGTAATTAAGTGGTTTCAGCACTAGACAACGCATCGCGCCCCGCTGGACGCACGAAGTAGCGCGTGGTGGTGGCTCGACCAAGCCTTGGCTGGTGTGCTAGTAGCAGAAAAAGATATATGCTGGGCATATCACAACTTCACCATGACGGCATTCCAGCACAGGAGCTTCTTCTTCTTCTCCTCCTCCTCCTCCTCCTCCTCTTCCCTCCACCCTTCAGACCAACATTGATTGATTGCAACCCGAGCGGGCATACTCGACGAGCGCTAGCTTGGAACCGTTCCATGGAATCGCCTTGGGAGGAAAGTCAAGGCCGCGACTGACTGGCCCAGCTTGACAGGGCGCAATCAGCCAACTACACCTCTTCGCCGTCCCTTGCCTCATCGGCTATCCGGAGGCCATGGCCACGACCGCCGCCGCTCAGGGCGCGAATGGCGCCGAGAAGCCCGCCTCTTCTGTAGATGGCAAGAGCATCAATGGCGGGTTCATACCGCTTGTCTGCGTCGTCGACTTCCACCATGCGCGCGGCCCCGAGGTCGAGAGGTGGTTCGGGGCTCCGGAAGGGACCGATCCCGCCGTCGACAACGACTGGTCATTGCTGCCCTTCATGGCGCTCAGCGATGGTGCCCACGCGTGAGTTCTGCTCTTTGGGGGCGTGTAGACGAGATCCGAATTGACTGACTCTGAGAACCCTAGGTCTACCGAGGACTTCTCCTACTTCACCCTCCTCAAGCCCTACTCCGAGTCGGCCCCCGCGACCTCCCTCTTTGGCATATCGTGCACGAGGCAGATGGACGCCTCGCAGCTGCTCAACCGGCCGCCCGAGGTGACGCGCTCGACGGTGCAAAAGGCCGTCGTCGTCATCGCCGACACGCCCCAGTTCTTCGGCATGCTGCGGGAGCGGCTGAGCGTCGTGACGAGCGCCTGGTTCGCCCAGCGCGAGTTCGCCGACGTCGAGATCCTGCGGCGCTTCCAGGAGAGCCTGGCCGACGAGAAGGAGCGGGGCGTGCTCAGCGAGGACGACGACCGGGACCAGTACCTGGGCATGAGCCTGCGCGAGCTGGTCCGCGAGTTCAAGTGGCAGACCCTCGTGCTGCTCAAGTGCTGCCTCTTGCAGCCCAAGGTGAGTTTCGTGTGATGATGTCTCGCGTGGACATTTTTGCTATTATACCAACCACCCTTCACCATCATCATCATCAAACGGCGGCCGCGCACACATGCTGATGTCTTGAGGGCCTAGATGCTTTTCTTTGGATCTCGATGTGAACGGCTGTGCATGATGCAGTTTTCCTTGATATCTTTGATACCCGGCCTGTTGCGCAACCTGCAAGACTGCGCCGGCCCCGAGCTCAACGAGTACGCAAAGAGGTTGACCAGACCGACGAGCCTGCGGACTAGTGACCGGAACTCCTTGCTCTCGTACATGGGCCTTCCTCTGCAGATTTTCGCCCAAGTAAGTTCTGCCATCTAAGGTTCCCCAACAGCATCCTTTTATATACTTCGTCCATGCTGAATGATGGCCAGGGAAGCTTGTTTGGGCCGTATACCCCTCTGCAGCAATTGGATATCCTAGCAGACTTCGGCACCAAGTCTTACATAGTGGGCAGCACCAACTCGCTGCTACTGCAGCAGCGGGATCGATATAGTGATATCCTCATCAATCTAGACGACAACACCGTCAACATCTCCTCGCCCTCTCTGAAAGCTGCTCTGCAGCTGTCTGTTCCCGATAGGCGCTGGATCGACTTCATCGCCCAAGAAGTTAATGACACTTGGGATGACGCCAATCCCGGCCGGCCCAAGACCATGGGCTACCGGGGCAGCGAGGAGTTCATCCGCCTGCAGTTCGAAGAGTATCTGCTGTCTCTGATATCCTCCGTCAAATACCACACTTACCTCCTGGCGCACGCCGGCAACCCGAAGATGGCCCTGCCGCACATCGAGGGCGACCCGTCGGCGGACTTTGGGCACGAGTTCGTCGACTACTGGATGCGCACCGAGAACTACCGCCTGTGGTCGGCCAACACGGACTCGCACCTGTTCGACATCGTCGAGCCGAAGCACCCCTGCGCCGGAGGGCTCACCATCGACGACGTCCAGCGCCGGATCAGCCAGCAGGTCCAGGACCTGCACCTCGACGAGCGCTTCGCCGTCGGCCGGGAGGCGCTGGGCCGCAACATCGCCGCGGGCCGCGAGAAGGCGTCGACCATGTTCAACAAGCTGTACGCCGACATGGAGGCCCTGCGCGAGTCGCAGCGGAGAAAGGCGGAAGAGCACCAGATGGAGAAGGAGAAACAAGCGGCGGCGGCGGCGGCGGCTGGAGGAGGAGGAACGGGGATGCAGCACAACAACGGCAACCACCACGAGCGCAACGGCTCGGCCTTTGCGGCCGTCGACATCGGCAAGGCGCAGCAGACGGTGCAGTCGGTCGGGTCCCGGGCCGGCGCGTACCTCGGGAGCTGGGCCAGCTGGGCCGGCGAGAAGCGCAAGGCCGCCGGCTGGGGCCGTCCGGCCTCGGGCGCCTCCACCCCGACGACGGCGACGTCGGCGTCCGGAGGTGGCGGGTGGGGGTTCGGCGTCGTCGGCGGCGGCGGCGGCAGGAACAAGAGGTCCACGATGAGCAGCACGACCACCACCGAGACGGCCTCGGACCGGGACTTTATGCTGGCGAGCCCGCGCATGTCCATCTCGAGCGGCGTGAGCGAGGCCGGCGGCGACCGCGCGTCCCGCTCGCCGATGATGATGCGCGAGTCGTTTGGCGGCGGCACGGCGGGAGGAGGAGGAGTCGACACGGCGGCCACGACGCCCCAGACGGCGAGGCCCCTGTCTGGCGGCGAGGGCGGCCCGGCCTCCTCTCCTGCGGGCACGGCGACGAACAGCATCGACGCCGCCCTGCTGGCCGAGAGGAACAAGAACAAGCCGCTGCCTGCGGCGGTCGAGAAGCCCCTCCCCCCCGTCGTCGAGAAGGAGTTGCCCCTGCCCGTCCCCGCGGATGACGACGATCAAGGCAAGAAGGCGAAAGAGGTGGTGGAGGACGACAAGAGCCATGTGCCTGAGAAGCTTCCCGAGGAGAAGGCCGCCGTCGAGCAGACTACTACTACTACCGCCGTCGACGTGGGATCCAAGGAGAACAACAACAACCCTCCTCCTGTCGAGGAGCACGAGCAGCAGCAGGGAGCGGGCACGAAGGAGGAGGAGGAGGTCAATGAGCGCGAGGAGGAAGAGGAACACGATGACGAGCTCAGGAAGGAGAAGAAGACAGGGGAGGGAGGAGGAGAAGATGCGCCCAAGCCGGCCGGTTCCAAAGTAATTCTTAGACCCTGATGATGATGTAACGTCTATTTAATGGATTAACGAGTTCCAAAACTACGCTTCCTCGGATGCTGTCAAGGCGTACCACCTGATACATCTATCTTCGCCACAGTCTGTACGAAAAAAAGATATCTTCTCAGGGAGGGACATTGTTTCTCAAGGTCAAGAGTTATGCGTGACATTGCATGTCTATTTGTACAAATCTAGCCTTGTGGCAGTGACAGAGAAACGCTTGTGGGAGGCGCTTCCTTTCTGGTTCACAATCTCAACCTCCAGGTCTCGACTGGCCCCCGTCATAATTTCCCAAGGGTACTGGGTTCCCTCGTCCACTCCTTCCATATAGTTAGATCTCATACCAAGTCTTTTGAACTTGCTCCATGTGTTGGACATTATCTCCTTCTTGTCTTTTCCTTCCTTTCAAACCCCCCCAGAAAAAAAAAACGCACACTTGGCTACCGAACGAAAACACGCATGGGATATTCAAACGCAACAGCCATGTCGTGAGTCCGGAGCTCTAGTTTTAGAACAGCAAAAGGAAAAGGAAAAAAAAAAACACACATGAGCCTCGGTCACAATTACCAAAACTCACACCCCTCACTCTCGGCCAAGCTGACCGGGCGGGTGTGTCTCGCTCACTTCTTTTCGGGGACGAGGCTGCCGTCTTCGTCGCCCATGTCGCCGGTGTCCTCCTGGACGGGGAGGACGCCGTCGGCCGGCTCGCCCTCGATGGCCTTGCCGCCCTCGTACGTCATGCGGCGCCAGCCGCACTCCTCGCTGCTGTCCTTGATCCACTCCATGGTCGGGAAGTAGTGCTCGTTCTTCTTCATCGTGATGACCCACGGCACGCTGTCAAAGGTAACGGCCTTGAGCCGGAAGTCTGGAAAAAGGGGGGGCCCATTTGTTAGAGTCGTGCCAAAGAGACGGACTTTGCGGCCTTTCAAATGTCAAGATTCAAACTTACATGTGTTGTCGGGGATCGTCCTGACGGCCGCGATAAAGGACTCGAGATCCGGCGTCGGCTTGCCGTTGACATGCGTGATAAAGTTCGTCGGGGCCAGACCGTACTGATAGGCCGGTGACCCTCGCGTCCTCGCCGAGACGTAGACCTCGCTGAAGAGCTTGCTGATCTGCTGGCGCACGGCGTGGTGCGGCCGGTGCAGGATGGCGCCGCAGAAGGAGACGGCACGGTCCGTCTCGACGTCATCGGCCGCCACGGTGGGCAGCTTGAGGTGGAGCTCCTCGCAGTCGCGGACAATGACGGTATCGAGGAACTCGTTGCCGTACATGACGTCGAGCTCGGAGATGCGGGTGATGGTCTTGCCGTTGAGCGTGAGGAGAATGTCGCCCTCGAGCAAGGCGCCGCCCGGCTGCTCGTTGCGCTCAAACGTCCGCTTGGTGACCATGAAGAGCTGGTGGTGGGAGGTGTTCGCCAGGGACACCTTGTGGATCCAGTCTTCGGACACGCCCATGAGACGCGCCTGGGACATCTGGATAGCCCTGAACTCGACCGACAGCATCCTCAACTTGGGGGTGACGCCAGCCTGGATCTGCGAGATGACCGGGAGGAGCGTCGGCGTGGCCAGACCGAGGTGATACTCCTCATCTCGATGAGACGAGGGTGACCGCTCCCCCAGGTAGGTTAGCCACAGCGCCTGAACAGTGCCGTCTGGCGCAACAAGCACGCCGCTACCACACTGTCCACTTAGGCTCGTGTCAATGGTGATGGCATCCACATTGACTGCGCGATACCGAGGAGCGCCAGAGTTTGCCGGGATGGCGACGGCAAAGATTTCGGTGACAGTGGTGGCCGCATGAACGATCCGCCCAATACGGTTGTATCCCATGAAGTAAGTCGATGCGCCTTGAGTGATCTCCTCAGAGCTCAGCTTGGCGCTCAACACAGGTGCGTCCACCAGCTTGGGGTCATACTGGATGATGGCGTAGTTCTGGAGCGGGTGAAGGAAAACGACCTTGCCTTCGACGACAATGGAGTCGGCAATGGTGACGCTGATGTCGCAAAGGTCGTATGGGACGATAGCTCTCGAAATGACAACAAGGCCCTTCTCGGCATCCACAACAAGGCCCATGCCCCATTTGCGATTCTTCGGGAACCCATCGAGCTTGACAGGCATAGTGCAGCTGACATGGACAAAGCTTCGCACCAGGTCGGCGACCGCAGGGTGGGAAGTGTGCTCAAGCTGGATGAAGGACGCCTTCCTGGGCACAGGTTCGACCGCGGGAAGAGGATCTCCCAGGTCCTCGAAGTCCCAAAGGCCTGTCTCATCGTTCCGCTTGGCCAGCTTCATCTTGTACGACCAGTGCCGGTCGATGTAGATGATGGAAGTGTTCAGGGTGTGCAGATCTCTCAAGTGCTTGTACGTGACGACCACACGAGCCTTATCCGGGATCCCCTTCATGACCTCGATAAAGGTCTCCAGGTCTGGAACCTTCTTGTGATCTACAGTCTGCAGAATCCATCCATTGTCGCTGCTATCAAAACGAAAGGAGCCGGTGGCCTCGCAAACATACACGCCTTTGCACGAGACACCGTAGAGGCGTGCCTGCTGGTAGGAGAGGCTGTGAAAGCTGCCCCCAGCGACGGTAACAAAGCGATCCGGGGTGATGCCATGCAGATCGCCAACCTTGATCTCAACTTGAATGTCCTCTCCGCCGCGCTGAAGATCAAGGGTCACGGTGCTGTCGACACTAGAGTCGAGGATGTCATCTAGCCTGATGAACTGCGTGATGAGCTCGCCGTTTACCTTGACAAGAACATCGCCTTCCTCGATCTTTCCAGCAGAAGGACCATCTGGAAGGACAATCTCGGCGACGAGCAAGTTCGTCTCCTTGGGGAAGGCTTGGCGCATCTGCGCCTCACACTCCGGGGTTAAGCCAAGGCGTCGGCATTCATCAAATGGCTTGAGGAGGAATTGGCACTGGATATCACCTCGAGTGACAGGCTTGCCTTCCTGCAGGCACCGCAATGCGCGCAGCGGACGGTCGAGAGGGAGGAAGTAGTCAGTCGCTGCGCCGTCGGCTCGGCCGCCTGCCTGCAGGGCGACGGCGTGGCCATCGATGTTGACAACGGGACTACCAGAACTGCCACCGCTAGCTGCCGCACTAGCTTGATAGTAGCACGTGTTGAAGTCGATGTAGCCATCTCCGTACTCTGGTGCGTTGCGGTCAAGACGCGATATGACACCAGATAGGATGCTAAGCTTCTCGCCGGCATCGTTACCCACCACCCTGATCTCCACGCCCACTGTGGGAAATGGTCAGTGCTACGTCTTGTCTGCTCTAAATTTTTGAAAACACACCTTTGGCGAGCTCGGGTTTGAGTTCAAGGGCGGCCACAGGCATATACTTGATGGCCTTGGGGTCAAACTTGAGGATGCCGAAGTCGTGGACTGGGTCGCGGTACACAGGGTACGCATCGACCTCCTCATGATTGTCGAAGATACAGTAACCCCAGAAGGGCCCGGAACCGACGACGTGGCGATTCGTCAAGATATATCTGTCATCGAGCCATTAGCAAGCGGTGGTCGCAGGAGCAGTCAGTGGTCACGGGAGCAGCGGCGTACCCCTTCTCAGCATCGACGACAAAGCCAGTGGCCTCACTATTCAACGGCGGCTCGGTGTCGAAGGAACATGTCATGCAGAAGCGGACCGACACGACATTCCGCACCACGTTCTCGATGGTGGCCTGCCACTCGGCGGTATCAGGTCCGGCGGGAATGAGGTGTTGCAGCCTGGCGTGGTCGTCATCGTAGTCGGCTTCGAGCATCATCGCGTCTCCGGGATCTGGCGTGTTGTCGCCGCCGGACTCTTTGCCATTGAGAGGACGAGGCATCTTGGTCGGACGCTCCTCAATAGGGTAAGGAGCGGGCTTCCGTTTGACCCTCGGAGAGGTTGCGCCGTTCATTGTGACAGGTTTTTGTAGTGGTTCGGCAGCGGGTGCTGTGGCAGTCGAGTAGAGGGCAGGGAACGAGGTAGGCGACCAAGGGCCCAGGCGACGAGGTTGGTAGCTAGACGTGTGGGAAGATGGCAAGCAGGGTGAGAGCCTGTGACGAGGCTTGCAGCGCGAAGACAGGGACGGGGTGGAACTGGTGATGAGGCTCGCAAATGTCCTGCGCAAGCTCGACAAGAGCAGCACCTGCCTCATCCAGATCCGCTGAGGGCTAAGCTGAGAAACGCAGGGCGCGACGTTGCGACGACCAAACGCTCCAAGGCCCAAAAGAATGGTTAACAGGCAAAAGAACGGTTTTGAGATAGACGTTCTCTTTTTAGTCAAAATCGTTCTAGTTGGTAGTCTGGTAGTCTACTGGGTGGCCAGCTTGGTTGTTGGAAGGGTAGAGTAGAGTGGGCGAGGGTGCCAGGTGGGTATTTTTTCCGTGGATGACGGCGTCAAGGCGCGCGCGCTCCAGGGCTGCCTCTCCTCGTCTTGGTGCGACCAACATCCATCCTGTTGGTTGCCTACCAACAGCTCTGTGATACCCTTCCCTCGTATTTTCAAAGCATCAATCCTCCGAGCGAGGCCCCCCTCACCATCAAAGTTCTCTCTCCCCCCGCTCGAGAGTTCTCAGGCGCTCGCGAGTTCTCAGCGTTTGATGTCCCAGCATGCAGCTCCGTATCCACACGGTCCACGGTACCTGGTTCCCGGGTACTGCGATGCTCTCGACGTAAAGTACCGAGTACGGAGTACAAGTAGACCGCTTTAGCTACCACCCCGGTCCCCTTTCCCCCTTCTGATCACACCGGTGGACCAAGCTCGAGCCACACGTTGTTGATCACTTTACACACGTCACACCCATGGTCATGTCACATAACATAGGTACCTACTTGTACAGGTCCGCAAGCGGAGTATCGTGCATGCTTTGCGAGATTGAGAAACAGACATAAAGATTCCTGCCGTTCATAAGTCCACAGCCACAGGGTCCAGTCGAAGTGGGCAAGAGTGCCAAAGCCATTCTCATCAAGGGTCAGATCAACACCAAAAACGCAGTCGTGAAATGCTCCTTGTTTTGTTCCTTCTACCTAGGGGGAGGGCAAAATATCTAGGGGGTATTGAACCGGAAAGCAGAAGGCTATTATGTACGCCCGCCCCAGCATAAATTCTTGCAGCCGCCCACACTCAACCCGCAAGGTGACCCTATACCAAACCGAGACCACAAATGACGCCCCTCATGCTGCAGGAAAGGGAGTGATAGCCTCGTACGACTCAATCCTAGAAACCAGCAGCTCAGTTCGCGAAGCAGCTCGCTGAGTACGCAGCCTCCTTACGGGGGTCGATCAAGACGTCGCTGACAGGCCGTGAGCCGGCGCTCCGACCAGAAAATGCCGTGTCACGATCGCAACCACGCTTCCGGTCATCTAAGGGAATTATTTGTACACTGAGAAAGACTGAAATGAGAAGTGATGCTGTCTCAAGCTGGCTCAAGAGGCACATGCCTCTTAAGCGAGATAGCCGAGTTCGTCATCGTCGAGGCGCTCGAGGTACTCCTTGTCAAGCAATATCTCGATGCACTTCTTGATGTCCGACACCTTGGGCAAGAAGCGACCCTTAATCTGGGCGATCGTCTCGCTCACCAGCTGGCTGTGCTTCATCTTCTTGCGGGCCTTCATGATTCGAACAATGGCCGACTGGAAAACGCATTAGAACCTGGTCTCATTTTCACGTGCACTGTTTGGCAACGACTCAAAAGGAAATAACGTACCTGGAGAAGGAGCTTGCGATCCTCCTCAATCGTCTTGTTCGTCTCGGCCTCCTCTTGCCGCTGCTCAGACTTCATGCCCACGTTCAGGTTCACACGGATCTTCTTGTTTTTGAAGTCATAGTTGAGCTTGAAAGTCTTGCCTGGACCGACCTTATCGCCCTCGGGGGACATGGTCAGAACCTTGGCCTTGATAATGATGCCTAGCGACGGGTCGAGCGACTCGCTATTAAGCTGCGTGGCCGAGGCGATATCCTCATACGTGTGCTGATCCTGGTCATTGAAGAGCAGGAGGATGGCCATTTGATAAGCAGAGACCTGGAAGGTGTACGGCGTCTTGCTGCTCCGAGTGTAGCTCGTCTTGACCTCGCCCTTGCAGAGTTGCCACAGCCATGTCAGCTTGCGCCCCTCGTGCTTGTTCTTGTAATACCGTGTAAACCGCTCGCAGTCGGCATGGATCTCTGGCGGTGGGTTGAATGTGGTCGTTGGCGCGGACAGGGGCCAGAAGCCGGTGCCCAGAACCGAGTATTGGGAGTCCAGGGTGTGCGAGTCTTCAAGGCTCTGCTTGAGGTGGTCCTTGAACCCGTCGTTCAAGTCTTTCGAAATCTGCATGTCCTGGAACATGCGCTGGAGCTTGTTGGTGTACTCGAACCCACAAGCCTCCTTGAGCTTGCTGATCATGCTAGTCTCAGCATCATCGGATGACGTGCTAGTGTGTACGAGGCGGCGGGCAAGCATGCGAGAGTAGAACTTCTGGAAGACATCCTTGTCTTCGATGTACTTGAAGACAGTCATGATCTGCGTCAAGGTGGCCTCCAATTCTTGCTCCTCGACGCCGGTGCCGCTCTTTTTCAAGAGGACATCGGTGTACTTGGCCAGGAGCTCAGGAGACTTATTCGAGCCAGCCTTACATACTTCGTTTCGGTTCACGAATTCCCGGCAGGCATTATCGAGCGACCTCGTGAACTCGGGCTCATCATTGAAGGCCCGCTTGACAAGACCTTGGTACTGAGTGTGGATCTCAAGTAGCGCGTCGACATAGACTTTGGGCTCCAGCTTCTCTGCATCTGCAGCAACCTTGGCAACGGCAGTCAGGCCGGCATTGCGGACATGGGCCTCGAACTTGACACGGAGCGGGTCTAGTCCGTCGGGAATCCGCTGCAGCAGGTTATACATGCGTGCCATATCCTCCTCGCGGTCGTTATCGAGCAAGACCTGAAACTCGTCTCTCAGCAGAGCCGAGTGATCGGCAATGAGGACCTGGTTGCAGCAGCGCTTCAGACCGATGGCAATGTCAGGATGCAAGTACATCTGAACTCGCTCTTCCTCCTCTGCCAGGCGCATCTCGGCCTTTTTCATGTACTCGACAACGCTGTTCTCGGCCACAAATGCACGGCTCTCGGCTTGGTAGTACTCCCTGGTCGCAGCCAGGAATGGGCGCTCAAAGTGCCAGCGATAAGTATCGAGCGTAGTCTTGGATGGGTCGTGCTCATCGAGGCCAAGAGAAACCATCGAGTCAAGGATTTGCTTGATCTGAAGATACTCAATGGTCTCGCCGTTCCGCTGCTTTTCGACAAGCTTGAGGACGGCATCCATGACTTTGGTCGAGATCGCATCAAACAGGACGTTGCGCCACTGGACCAGATGCAGTGTGTAGACGTCGTAGACATTCTTTTTGCCCTCGTCCATCTCACGTTTAACCCAATGCCGGTTCAGGTAGCGGAAGAGGTGGTGGATGAACTTGGCAGCGACAGTATATCGATCCCATTCTCGGATGTAAAAGGCGAGCAACGCCTCTCCGCTGTGGAGCTCGGCTTTCTGGAGCAGATCCTTGAGATGTTCATCCAGGTAGGCCGTGAGCTTCTTGTAGAGATCTTCGCCAAGAAGATGGGCTGAAGAGACATGGTCAGTTCGGGACAGGCATGATGTGGCAGGGCGCGGCCTACCGCCTCTATGGGCTTGGACACCGGCAGTTGTGGGTGCAGTGAACCCAACAGCTTTTTGCGAAGTACAGAAGTTGTGCACAGCCCTAGTCATCGTCAGCTGGATCCAGCAATTCGCCTCAGGTAGGTCGCCTTACGTGTAAACGCCCATGTACTGTATTACTCTCTGATTAGCATGCATGACGACAGGTATAAAGAGGGAAGAGGGGAAGCGTACATTCTCCATGTTCATGCCATCTTGCAGGTTCATCATGATGCTGTTGATACCCGACTGCAGGTACGTCCACCTAGTGCAAATCAGTATGTATTCACAAGACGTAGGAGCCCGGCTGGGAAGAGACTAACGTATGGTTGATATCGTCATTGTTGGGCTGACTAGGCATGTTTGAGCCCGACCGGAGCGCTGTAGCGGGAGGCATGTCGGCGGCGTGCTCTCAAGTCGTCGCAGAGGGCCTGAGTGGTGTAGTGTCGCTTGGTCCAAGGAGCGGACAAGAGGGGCAGCCCGGCCAGAGCGGTCCCGTTTATTGAGAAGGATCAAAGGTCGGGGGGGAGGGTCGGGTCGAGGGCCAGATTGCAAATGGCAGGAGATAGGTCGATGAGGAAGCTCTAATAGTGCGGTGAGGGTGGTGTCAAGAGATGACCTGGTGGCCAGGGTTTGGGATAAGATTGAGGAGGTGATGGCCAGCTGGCCTTGCTGGTTGAGGCGAGGCGGCGCCTCTTTGTAGGAGAAAAAGGTGGAATAGAACAAGACGAGGGTTGCTGAACAGTGATCTTTGACTCTGCCGAGCTCAAAGAGGAACAAAGAGGTCTTGTGCTCGGCGATGGTGGATGATGTCGAGGGAAATGGGCGCCAGGCAGAAGACGAGGTCAGCGAGTCCTTAGCTGGAAGTGACCCATCAAAGCCAACACAAATGGCGGGACGGGAGTGAAAGGCCTCCACAGCCAGCTCCAGTCTTTGTGGTTTTAGTGAAGCGGCACGCCTGATAAAGCCACAGCCCACGCAGGGCTAGGCAGGACGCGCTAAGATAACAAGCTGCAGAGAGGGGGCATCAACAGCACCAGCGACTCGAGGCCTTAGGTACTCCGTATGTTCCAAGGTTGCCACTTTCCCCTCCACTCAGCCACACCGCTGCCTTCAGTGGTCTACCTAGGTAGGTAGGTATCTTAGTCCAGCTTCACTCAACTCCAGGCAGCTCAAACAGTCAAGTCCTGCTGAGAACTACCAGGCTGGGATTCATTTTGACAGAGTGATCCGAAAGCTCTTTAGTTTGAGTTTTATACAATCTTAGGGAATAGTAGATGTGATGCGAGAGTTCCTTTCTATCTTTTGTTCAGGGACTCGCTCTCCCACTTTCCCATGTTCCAGCACTTTTTGGCGATCCCCTTCATTGGTGTTGAACGAGGACGACTTTCTACACCCTCAACTAACGATTATTTCGCATGGGTGATGAATACCCGGCAACACAGATAGGCCTCGTGGGATCTTAGAGCTTATGTGGATGGATTCACTCATGAAGAATTATTACAGACTCCACAAACACGCACTGTTTCGAGGCAGCTGCCGTTAGCCCTACATTCCAAACCAGGTCCGTCCGCAGCACCACTGCATTGCTGCAAGTGCCGCTCATGTTTGTTTTTGCCAAAAGAGTCCGGCACCCAGCGTCAGAAGCTGTTGTAAACATTCTTTGGATATATGATATTTTCGAGGCCAATGCTCTTGCAACCGCATCGGGAAATGCTCTATCAACTGTGCCTTGATTATCACATCGAGCCCTACATTCCGTCTCCATTTCACTTGGCTTTTTGACCCTCCCAAACATGGCTGCTGCTCTCATCAGGGATCCGCATCTACCTGCAGTGTCCTCGCCTCTCAACCCGGAAAGTTGTTATCAGGTCGATGTAGGCCCACGGGGATTTCGAAGATCATCCAGGAGAACATCACCGCCTGCCAGAGGCGGCCCTCTCAGCCCGACACAGCTCCTGCTGCGTCGAAAAGCGGCCATCGCCTGGCGAGCACAGGTGATGCAACACGAGGCAAAATACACTGTAGAAGAGCGTAGCGCTGAAGATTGTCGCCCTCCGGTATATTGCGAAACATCAGGGACTTCCTCGAGCGACAAAGTCGACCAGCCCTCTGAATCTGTGACATCCTCCCAACCATGCCCTTTCCGAGAGCGGAACGAAAAGGAGCCACTAAACGAGATCACTGTCATACATATCGACCTGTCCAGTTCCTCAAGGAAGCGTGGGGATGTCTCTCCCGAAGCCGATCTCACGGTCACTCCTCTCAAGATCGCCCGGCGCATGCTCCCCGCCATCGCAGCGTGCTGTTTGCTCGGTTGTCTGCCTTATCTAAGACGCACAGCGTTGTTAGAGCGAGTCACTGGCATCAGCTGAGTGAGGCCTCCGCCAGGGACGCAGTAGCCACGGGACGTCCTCCTTGTTCATCAAGTTTCATTACCATTCATATTGGTATCGCTGCCTCGGACGGATTGCCCCCGACCAGGCGTGAGCTGAGACGAGATGGTGCCCTTCCAACAACAACACGCAGCCCTTTGTTTCCGTGGATCTGCGCGCGATCTATCATACAGATTCTTACAAGTATCTGGCCCAGTAAGCGACGAACCTCTCTGAGAGCCATTACCGAGGGGGCTTCTCATCCGGCCGTTTCTCTTCCTTGGCGCCCTTCTCGGCTGTCGCAGCGGCCTCGAGCTTCTGCGCCTCTTCGGCACTCTGCTTCTTGATCGCCTCTTCCACCTGCCAGATGGCACGCTCGAGCTCGACTTCCAGCTGTGGCAGGTCAAGGGCCTGTGTCATCTTCTTGCCATTGGCTTGGCACAGCAGCATGGTCTCGCCTTCTGGGTTCGGATCCGCCTTGCCATGGGGGTGGATGTTTTCGTGCTGCTCAGCCTCCCCTTCCACCGTTGGCTCGGCTGACGATGGAAGTGGTAAAGGTTGCTTGGCATATACCTCATCGAGGATTGGTGATGGCGTCAGGGACAGAAGCTTCTTTTCCAACAGGAACTGAATATGCTTGCCGCCCTTCAAGGCCCTCCAATGAGACCAAGCCCGGTACACTAAATAGAAGAAAGGGATGTTGGGGATCCTATATAAAAGCGGTTCCATGTGAGTAGGATATCGAGAAGTAGAAGATAAGCAGGGAACCGTACACAGGTACGAGCGCGAACGGCGCAGTGATAGGCATGCCAATGCAACACCATATAAGCCTTTGTCGATGCAGTGCCTCTCGTTCCGTGCCCAATTTTTGCAACACGCCAGAAACCTTGTCTGTTGGGATCAGGTTCCTGGGATAGACCACCTCCACCTTGTTGATGCCCTCCATCTCCTCTGTTTGTCTGCGAGACGACAATGGCGGCACCGACTTGAGCCCCCACTCCTCGTATGGAATGCGCTTGAGCGCAGAGTTGCCATAGTTGACGATGGTCTTTTGCCAGCCCTTGTCCTTCTCCTCCCAGTTTGACCATAGCTTGGCTGCCCTCGCCTGGACCTTGTCCATCAGCGTCTGCTTATCCGTCGCCGACACATTGGTGCGGTGGCAGTATAACAGCGTTCTTCGAGTCGATACGGGGAGTAGATACAGCCGCATCGTAGCGGCCAATGACGATGTGCTGTCTTGCAAGAGACACCGTTCTTGGGAGGTGGGGAAGCGACAGAAACTGGAAGGATGACGCTCTTGCTTCTGTTGAATCAAGAATAGCTCCGAGAGCCCGAGCCTAGGTTCTGCCTCACTTCTGCCTCAGTCCGCAACGCAGACCAGATGTTCAAAGATGTACCGCAGGATAGCGCATTGTCTAAAATCAATTATAAAAAGAAAGGAGAATCTGTTTGGGATCGTGGAGGTTATGTGATAGTGTCGAGATAGCAGAAGATTTAGGCGTGTCCACATGTCCGTAGTGGTAGGCCTGGAGCGATTCTTCTCGCCTGATGGACCATCGTCACCCCTGTGTGAGTGAGAGAGGTATGGAGCTGGGTTTGGCTGGGTTTCGCATGCTTTTCCGACCAAAACATGACGACATGCCAGCAGCATAAAGCTTGTGACTGGCCCGCCCTGGACCCGGACACCTGTAGCGCGGGATCTGGACCGCCTTCTGGTTGGGCGCTCTCTGCAAAGCTGGAGCTCCCTCGATCCGAACCCCTGTAGATTCTTAGCTCCCCCCGGCAATGCGCCTGTATGAAATGTAATAACAACGCTGATCAGCGACTTTTGAGCACGGCCCAAGCTTTTGGCCTCCCAGTAGTGGGCTTTATTTTAGTGCTTAGTTGCGCAACAGCAACGGTGGCCGCCGGGCCAAGGCACTCATTAGCTCCAAAACAAAGGCGGCTGTCTGCACTCATGGACAGCTGATCACGGAGCCCCAACTGCATTAGTTTTGGGCGACCATCTTACCATCGTGCATCAGTCAGCCCTCCGTTCAGATTGCGCGCATGATTTTCCCCTCTCACCGATGGCAGGCTTGAGGCGGCTTCTCCTCGACTCCCTTCTCAACCGCATCTCGGGCTAGCGGCTCTTCCGAAGTGGTCGCCGCCGCCGACGTATAGACGAGCGTCAACTCTCCCAATCCGCTCTCATGCCGCCCACCACGGCGAGGACGGTGCCGCGTAAGTCGCAAGATGGGGCTTCTCCCGTGATCACAGTTTGCGCAAATTTTTGTACTGACACAAAGCTTTTGTTCACTATAGCATGGGTCATCACGAGACCACCCGCGTCCATTCGTCCCGAGCACAACGGCGTCCCGACCGAGCCACGCAGGGACACCCACACGACTCACCACACGGCCGACGACGACCAAGATGAGTACGACGCCGAGGCGGCCAGCAGCCACAAGGGCTTCCGGGCGCCGCTGTTCAAGCGCCGCGCCGGCCGGCGGTGGGACCACCTGCGCAGCGCCGAGCCCGTCATCGTCTCGCAGTTCCGCGCCCCGCTCGAGGCCCAGTCCCCCTGGCACGAGTTCGTCGCCTCGTCGCGCTACCCGCACGTGCCCAACGAGGAGTCGGAGATCGTCAGCGAGGAGGACATGGCCAAGTTCCAGCCCAGCTTCGGCTACCCGGTCCACGTGCCCCTGGCCGCCACCAGCTTCGAGAACAAGAAGCAGGCCAAGGCGCGCTCGCTGTGGCAGCGGATATGGCAGATGCCCCTGCGGCACCCGCTCGGCCCTCTGGCCTGCCGCCTGACCGTCCTGTCCACCTCCATCGTCGCCCTGGCCCTGGCGGCTCGCATCTCTCGGCTAGAGGCCATAAAGGGTGACAGTCCGGCTGCAGAGAAGAGCCAGATCATCGTCGCCATCGTCGTTGATATTGTCGCCATTCCGTACATTGGGTACATTACAGTGGACGATTACACTGGGAAGCCTCTCGGCCTCCGTCCGCCCAAAGCCCGCATACGACTGATCCTGCTCGACCTCTTCTTCATCATATTCAAATCGGCCAGCACAGCCCTCGGCTTCGAGGCCATGCTGTTCTTCCATAGTTTCGATACCCAGCCCTACCTTCGTGCATTGGGTGCTTTTGAGCTGGTGGGCCTGATCTCGTGGGCCATGACCTTGACAATCAACGTATTCCGGGAGATTGAGAGATTAGGAGGTTGAACGTGCGCTATCCCACACCCCGCATAGGTATATACCAACATTCGGTTTTCACTGTATCTTCTTTTGTTTTCCCTGCAGGTGGGAAGGTTGTACAATAGGGCGGCATTCCACCAAGGAAGATGGAATTTGGGCGTTCTTGAATGAGACATGCATCCTGTTTCAAGCGTTTGTAGTGCAAGGCAGATATACCCATACACGATCTGAAGCTACTTGGTCATCTCATTGACCGGTGTGTGGGACGTCAAGTAACTTAGTACAAGTGCACGGATAGGCGAAGAGCCAAAAAATACAAAGAGACATGAGCACCACCAACCATTGTCCATATCACAAGGCACCCGTAAATTGATGGTCAGAGTTTGTGATGGTCGTGGTGAACAACTTTTGCATTCCGCGTACATAAAATGGTTTCCATTGCCAGTGTATATATCCTCGTCATCTAGGCCGCTTTTACTCCGTCAACTCCATCGCATAGCCCCCCTTCAAAGCAGAGGTACCACCGCACGAGAACGGTCCGATATCCTCACGAGCCAACCAGATAAAACCATTGATACTAGAGCATGTTCTTGTATCGAACTGCGACGCGGGTAGGGAAATTTTGGGAAAACGATAAAACTCAGCCTCGACGAATCTGCAAAGCTGCTTCTTGAACAAGCGGAAAGAATTAGGAGAAATGTCGATGGGGATTATTTCGAGTTTCCCACGACGGCAAAGCAAGTATCCTCCATCCAAAGACTTTTGCGTTCCAGACCAGATAGAATAGACAAGAGCTCGTTCATTAATAATACATGGGGAGAGTTGGTGGTAGAATAGCCTAGGCGGAGGTGACAGTGAAATGTCAGCTACCTTCCGAAGCAATCATTACCCACACGAGGAGGGTGCGAGATCCTATGATTCGGCCGTCTCTGCAGCCGGAGCCTCAGCCTTGACTTCCTCTGGAGCTGTCATGGCTTCCATGGCAGCCTCTGCGACAGCCGCAGCCTCAGCTGCGGGCTGTTGCTCGACCTGCTCGGCCTCCTTGGGCTGGTCAGGTTGCTCGGAGTGATGTTGCTCAGCCTGGAGCTCAACCTGTTGCTCGGGTTGTTGCTCGGGCTGCTGTTCAGGGTGCTGCTCTAGTAGCGGCTCGATCAATTGCGGCTCAATCTGCGGCTCCTCGAGACGGGGCTTCTTTGCGCGACCGTTCTCGTGCATTTCCAGGGACTCCTTGGCCTCTTTCAATTCCAACTCCAGCTCATCGAGGCGACGCTTGAGCATGTTTTCACGACGGTGGCTGTCTTCTAGCTGGGCCCTGAGCTGCCCTTCGGTCTGGCCAGCAGTATCGAGCTGGGCGCGCAGCTGCGCCTCCGTCTGGTGGCCAGCGTCTTGACCCTCGGCACCGGCATACGGCTCGTACTGGCCGAGGCGCCGTTGCATGAAGTCGTTGATGACCTCGAGCTCCGAGACGCGGGTCTTCAGGCTAGCATTAACCGCAATCAGCTGCTCCTGGGTCTGGATACCGTGCTCGCCATTCAGAGGTGAGCCGTCGCGGGGAGATGCGCCAGTCACACCAAAGTTGGACAGCGCTTGAGCGTGGTACTGGCTCTCTTCTAGCCCGGGGTAATTAGTGAGGTGTGTATTATACATATTCGGTGTCGCAGTGCGCGAGATGGGCGAGTCTGTACCATCGAGGTGGCCATTTGCGGACTTCTGAGAAGCTCTCCGGGCATTGAGGGCCGCGGTTGCGGCATTGGCTTGGCTTTGCAGGTCGATACCGTTTGGATCCGACGCGACGGCCTGGTTCTGCGAAAGGGGCTTTGTCAGTCCGAGAAACCATCATGGTGTCGCACAGTATGGGGGATGCGCACGAACCTTTTTCTTCATGGCCATGTCAGGTCGCATAGATGTCTTGACTCGGTTCCGGCTCTTGATCACGTCGGTCTTCAAAGAGATAGGCCTGGGACGTCCGTGCAGCTTGAGGAACAGGCCGCAAGCATTGCACAGAACGGAGCCCATGTCGTCGCGACGCCATAGCGGCGTGGTGGAAGTACTGCAGTTTTGGCAGACGGGCTGCGCAGATTCGCGCGTGTGGTTAGCCATGGTCGCCATGGTGAAAGTAATATTGCGCAGAGGTGCGCGACAAGAGACGGCGAGCGGATGATTATCGTCGAGATGGGAGCAGGAAAGATAGAGATAGGCAGTGTGGGCAGGAGACGATCAAGCGGCAGATAAGAGGAAGAAAAACCTTTATCGGGGGATATCCACACGATTGAGATTAGATTGGCTGATCGGTGATAGGCAGGCGCAGATTGAGGCAAGTGGGAAAAAAAAGTACGAAAGGAGGAGCGATAAGAGTTTTTTCCGGGGCTGGTAGGTGTGGATTTAGTCACCAGACCCACCGAGCAAATCGGAGCCACGCTACTGGCGGGCTGCGATAGGACAGTGGAGGGTCGGTATCGCATCGCACGTGTGGAATGAGTCGCGCGTTCTGACGGCACAGAGCGGGCGGGCAGCGGTGGTAGTGCCGGTGCTGGTTGCGGGAGAAGAGACGGATGAGAGGGGGAGGAGGGCTAGGTGCTCTGAGAGGGAGACGCGACGGCAACGGAGAGAGGAGAAGAAAGACACTTACCACATTCCCTGAATGGCTTGCTCTCGTGGCCACCACGGGCGACGTGCCAGGCGTCATGATCGGAGCTGGCATCGCCTGCGAAGGTGTCGGCGGTTGTGATTCAGGTGGGTTCGACATCAAGCCCGGGCTGTTTGTATCCTCAAGGTCAGTATCAAATACTGGGAGGCCCGTCAAGTTAAGTAGACCGGTCAAGTGGGCTTTGATAGAGACGAGATACGGCGCAAAGGTAATTTCGAGCACAACTCACCTGGCTTGTGGAGCTCCAATGCAACCTGCAGCGTCGTCAGCAGTGAGGGCCGATAACAGCTGCTGCTCGTCTTCCATGATGACTGCTCAAATGGGGCGAGACCGAAGAGGAGAGTTGCTCATTCAAAAGGACGGGGCGCGGTGTGGTGTGGGTGACTGGCCGGTGCAGGCGGACACGGACGAGGTAAGTCAACCCAAATGATGAAGGGGAAAGGAAAGGAAAACGAGAAAAAGAGTCGAGGCACAGCAACGCTGCGAGACCAGTTTGAGATGGCGACGGGCGTCTCGGTGGCCTGTGCGAAATGCGACGAGTGGTTTTGTGGTCAAGATCTCGCTGATGTGGTATTTTGTTTTGCGGCGAAAGACAACGTGGAAATGTACGAGGGAAAGATTGAACCTCTTCTTCTGTTTTTAAGAAAGCAATTTCTGCGCGGAACTGGAGGAGGCCCCTGATTAGCCTCCACCGCTTGTACCTTGGCTGCCATCGCTCGGATTCACCAGGCTTCAGTTGCTGGTGTGAATTCCGTCGAGGACTGCGATGAAGTCCATCTCCAATATTCCCCTGCCCTCGACCCGTCCGTCTTGGAGTTGTTGAAAGACCAAATGCGATAAGATTCCTCGATAAGCTTGGGCTCGACCTTTTTTTTTTCGAGTCCGGTACCTTTGTACCGATATCGATTGTGATTGTGTCGATATCTGCTACACTACCCAAAAGCAGCCACCGGTCCGCCTACCAGTTGGCACCCAAAGTTCTTTATCTTAGCGGCGATTTGCTTCTCTCCACCCAAAATTTCTCGAGTTCACCACCCAGGCAAAACCTAGCATTCAATCCTAGAATCAAGCAAACCTGAAGCCTGCTCAAAGAACAATCAATTCCAGCTCTTGCAGCATACGAGCAATCATTAAGCTTCAGACGCTGTATCTGATAGCTCAAGTCTTCTCAGTCCCCGGTAACACCTCACAAGAACGTCAAAATGCCTTCAACCCATAAAAAAGACAAGCCCTGGGATACGGACGATATCGACAAGTGGAAGATTGACCCCTTCAAACCTGCCGACAATGCAGGCGGCACTTTTGCAGAGGAATCTTCGTTCGCAACACTGTTCCCCAAATACCGCGAAGTCTACCTCCGCGAGGTCTGGCCCCTCGTCACCCGCGCCCTTCAGAGCCATGGAATCGCCTGCACTCTGGATCTCGTCGAGGGTAGCATGACTGTCAAGACGACCCGGAAGACCTTTGATCCTGCCGCCATCCTCAACGCCAGGGATGTCATCAAGCTGCTTGCCCGCAGTGTGCCAGCACCACAAGCGTTGCGAGCCCTCGAGGACGGTGTTGCAGCAGACATCATCAAAATTCGAAACCTCGTCCGCAACAAGGAGCGATTCACGAAGCGACGACAGCGCATCCTCGGCCCCAATGGCACCACGCTCAAAGCGCTCGAGCTCCTCACCGAGACATACATTCTAGTTCACGGAAACACAGTGTCGGTCATCGGTCCATTCAAGGGCTTGAAAGAAGTTCGCAGAGTAGTCGAGGACTGCATGGCCAACATCCACCCCATCTACCTGATCAAGGAGCTGATGGTCAAGAGAGAACTGGCAAAGGATCCTAAGCTGGCGAATGAGAGCTGGGATAGGTTTCTGCCCAACTTCAAGAAGAGAAGTCTTAGCAAGCGCAGAGTACCGCACAAGGTCACGGACAAGGCCAAGAAGACATACACGGCGTTCCCACCGGCACCCGAAAAGAGCAAGGTCGATCTCCAGATCGAGAGTGGAGAGTATTTCCTGGGCAAAGAGGCGAAGCAGAGAGCTGCAGAGGAGGAGAGGCAAGAGAGGTCGCGGCAGAAGAAGGAGGAGAAGATGCGGGAGCGTGCCAAGGACTATGTTCCGCCGGAGGAGCCGCAGTCCAAGAAGAGGAAAACGAAGGCTTAGGTGTCGCCTTGAGTGCACCATTAATGTCCGAAGGCGACAAACTGTCACAAAGATGTCCTCTACATACCGGCTTTGAGCCAGTCCATTCCAACTTTATGATACCCAGGAATAAACATGATCATACCAAATACGCTTCCTCCAGAGTGAGCGACTGTGTGACAGGGCTTAGAATCTCAACCGCGAGCGAATTTCATCCAGGTGTTTGAGGTATTATTATCATTGCTTTTCGACTTAATGGTACAACATCTTCACAGCTTTGAAGGCGTGTCGCTGCCGTCAGGCGAGATCTGAATGCAGAGCTTGCCGAATTGCTTGCCGTGCTTGATGTCCTCGAACAGGCCCTCGATCCCCTCGAGGTTGTCCAGCCCCTCGACCACCCGGCTGACGACGGGCTTGATCTTGCGCTGGCGCACAAACTCGACCATCTCGGCGAACTCGACGCGCGACCCCATGGTGGAGCCCTTGAGCTCGATGTTCTTGAGCACGGCCTGCATCAGCCAGTCCATCTTGGGCGCGACCGTCATGCCGTACGACGAGATGACGCCGCCGGGCTTGAGCAGCCGCACGGTGCGCTTGACGACGTCGCCGCCGGCGCCGTCGACCACGGCGTCGAGGAAGGGCCGGTCGGCGGGCAGCTGCGCCGCCAGCTGCCGGTCCCAGTCGGCGTCGCGGTAGGACACTCCCCCCCGGGCGCCGAGGCCCACGGCGCGCTCGATCTTGGCCGCGTCGCCCGACGTCACCCACACGCGGCACCCGCGGGCGACGGCGAACTGCAGCGCCGCGAGGGCGACGCCGCCGCCGATGCCCGTGACGAGGACGTTGCGGCCCGGCGCCGCGACGGCGTCGCCGCACTTGGTCACGAGGGCGCGCCAGGCCGTGAGCCCCACGAGCGGCAGGGCCGCCGCCTCGACGGCCGAGAGGTGCGCGGGCGCGAGCTCGAGCTCCGCCTCGGGCACGGCGATGTACTCGAGGGCCGTGCCGGCGTCGTGCACGGTGCTGCCGCCGATGGTGGAGAACTGGGCCGCGTCCTCGGGGCCCGCCGGGTCCGAGGCCCAGCCGCGCGAGGGCGTCAGGACGACCCTGCGGTGCAGCAGCCGCTCGGCGGCCCCCGGGGAGCAGCCCGGCCCGACCTCGACGACGGTGCCGCAGCCGTCGCCGAGCAGGGGGTTGTCGAAGGAGATGCTCGGGTAGAGGTGCTGCCGGATGAAGAGGTCCCGGTGGTTGAGGGCGGCGGCGAGCATGCGCACGAGCACCTCGCCGGGGCCCGGGGTCGGCTTGGGGATCTCCTTGAGCTTGAGGCTGGTGGGGTTGGGCAAGTGTCAATCAATCGAGTCTTGCACATGACGCATTAGAGAGAGGATCTATCGTAGATTATCTTACGGATAGTAAACCTTGCCCGGTTTCCCCCCCTCGATGTGCTGCACCGTTAGACAAAGAGGCATGGCTATTGGGTCAATGCGTTGAGATTGTTTTCAAGGCTCAGAGGGAAAAGGCCACATTGATTGATCAGTCTTCAGTGTCTTTACAAAAGAGTCCAGCTCGAATCATATAATACAGAAACGCTCAACATGAACCCGGAAATCACAGCTTTGTTTGTAAGCGTGGATATTGCGGAGAGTGCGGAGAGGGAGCTCCCCAGGACCGCCCCCACTTGCCGGTATCCCTCCACGGTGCGGGCCCCTCCTGGACCTCGGCAGAAGCGACCGTGGCATCCCCGCCACCCCAACCCGGCCTTTCATCAACTTATCAGTCGGACTTTTGCTGTCATCAAGGAAACACAGGCTTGCTCGTTATTACCATAGCTCCCCGGTCACCTTGAGCGGGAGGTGTAGGAGTCGGTCGCCCGCCTCCGTCGGCTTGGGCATCGCTCCGGCCCGGATGTTCATCTGCAACGACTGGTTGATGAGCTTTGGCGCGGCCAGGGAGCTGTCCCTCTCGGACCTCCACGCCACGAACTCGTGCTCTTGCACCCCGGTTTTTAGGTGCTTGTTGCTTGCCGACTGCTCCTCGACTGTCGTGTAAGGCTTAGGATGGCCTCTGCCCGCCTCGTCACCGGGGGGGTAGTCGTGCCCTGTCCAGATGCGAATGTGGCCCGGGTGTGACAGCAGCTTCTGGGCAGAAGCGTAGAGAGCCTGCGCAGAGCCACCGGGGAAGTCGCAGCGGGCGGTCCCGACGTCTGGGTTGAATAGCGAATCGCCGCAGAAGATGTTGGCTGGGGATTGGTACACGTGTTAGCTGCAGCCACATACACACAGGAAATAAAAAGAAAAATGGAAAGCCATCTCAACTTACATCCGATCATGTAGCCAAGATGGTCTGGAGTGTGGCCCGGGAGATGCAGTGCTGTGGCCGTCAGCTGGCCAATGGCAAACTGCTCGTCATCGGCAAGGAGGCAGTCGAAGGCGCCAGCGCATTCCTCCACGGGGATGCCAAACTTGGCCGCGAAATGGTCGCTGACTTCGTATATTCGCTTTCCTATGCAGATTGCCGGGCGTGGCTGATCCGGCTGCAGGGCTGAGAGACGTGACTGGAGGTATTTCGCAGCCGTGATATGATCTGCATGGACGTGGGTCTCGAGCAATTTGGTAATAGTGTATCCATGCTCTTTCACCAGCTCCAAGAGTTTGTCGGCCGTGTTCGTCGAGATGGTGTTTGTGGCTGGGTCGAAGTCGAGAACGGAGTCGATGATGACGGCCGTCTTTGTTGCCGGATCAGCAACAACGTATTGCCAAGTCGAGGTCTTGGGTTCGAAACAATCGTGGACGATAGGCTCAGCCATAGTGGTGGTCATGGAATGTATGCAGCTTATGATCTGATGAACTTGGGGTTGTTGTTTTTCTTTTTGCAGGTCCACCTCTGAACTCTGTTGCATTATCCCCATTACGGGGGCCTTGTTGCTTTTCTATCTCGTGGTTTTCCATAACTTATGATTCCATGGCATGCTCATCGTCGGTGACGTTGTTTCATCTGACAAATTCCCGTGTGGAGGGCACCAGTCTCCGAAACACTGAGCCCCGAGAGGTGTTCGGCATACCGTGTACTGTGCGTCCGGCGTCCTGCTTACACGAACGCCCGGGCTGCCCGAATGACCGGCGGCGGGCCCACTTAATCCATGATCCCCGACGTCGCCGACTGTTTTTGCCCTTTAGGGTGGGTGGAGGGAGGTCGCCGGGGCGCGCCACGGAGACACAAGCGCAGACCCCTGTCTCTCTTGAGCTAAGCTGGAGAGGCCGCCTCGAGTCAAGGAGCGTGCAGTGGTCGCCGACTGCAGCCTTCACCGCATTCCGAGTCCCTCGTGGTGTTTGGTTTTGCTTTGAAACCCTCGTTCATGCCAGCTAGGATGTGTGTATGGACGCCGTGGCTTTGTCCCATGCCTGCCCCCCCTCCTGGTCTCCTGCTCTCGGGTCAGTCATCACACCCCCGAACGCCCTTGCATGAGCCGCGTTCCTTTACGCCCGCCAAACACACCCACGCGTTTATGATTCTGTGCAGCAAAACTGCAATGATCGATACCGAGGATCTGGTTTGCGATGGGTGGACCGGAGCGCGGGAAGGGTCGCATCGAAGAACGGCTAGCCTACGGCGAACTCACGCCATCCAGCACTAATATGGTGATTTTGCCCTCTTTCGACATAAAGGAAAAATTTGGCCACTGGGCCCACGCGAGATTAATCAACGGCGTCTACCTCACTACCCTGGCCAAGGCCGAAGACGAGTTTCGTAGATATAAATCCCTTTACGGCCCGCGCCGCTTGCTGTTTTCCTGTCGGCCTCTTTACATAGGACAGCATCTCATCACGCTACGGATATCAGTCCAGGTTTCTCGAAGGCGTGCCACTCGCACACATCACTCGAGAACAAAGCAAACTCCGCAATGGCTTCGTTAATATCAGGCGCCACCTTCGGCGCCGCCCTGACGGCCTCGGGCGTCTACCGGCCGTCAGTCATCATCGGTCAATTCAGGCTGGATAACTGGCATATGATCCAAGCCTTCCTCACGGCGACAGCAAGCAGCGCGTAGGTCTACATTGTTTCCGTCTTGACTCTGGTTTGTCGAGCTATGCTGACCATTTCCCTGCAGAGTGATCATCAGGGTGCTTGAGAGACTGGGCTACGTCAGCATCAAGCCCAGGGGCTGGAACACGATGGGCTGGTTCGCCCGGTACGACGGCAACATCATCGGAGGCTTCCTCCTCGGCACAGGCATGGCTTTGTCCGGTGCCTGCCCGGGAACCGTCTTCGTCCAGAGCGCGCTCGGTATCAAGTCCGGCCTGTATACCCTCGCGGGTGCCATGCTGGCCGGCATCTCGTGGAGCGCGTTCCTGCGCCACTACCTGTCGAAGCCGCTGCCCAAGGACTCGAAACATTCTCCCAACCCGAGCATCGCAGAGAGCGTCGGCATCCCCCGGTCCGTGGCCCTCGTAGCATTCGAGGCGGTATGCGCGGCAGTCATCGCCAGTGCCGCGGTCTATGGCGGCGCAACCCCGGATGCCAAGATCGCACCGGTCATTGGTGGCCTGTCGATCGGCGCCGCGCAACTGGTCTCGCTGTTGCTGAGGAAGTGTCTCGTTGGTGTGTCCACGACCTTTGTCGAGACCGGGGACTGGCTCCGTTACATCCTTGGCGGCGGCGACCAGCCGGGATGCAACAACATCATGTTCTCTGCGGGGATGGTTGGTGGAGCCCGACTTCTCTCGACACTGTATCCATTCCTCACGCAGGGGGCTACCGAGGAGGTCGCGCCGGCCGTGGCGGTTCTCGGTGGATTCATTGCGGTTCTGGGAGCCAGGATCGCCGGAGGGTGCACATCAGGGCACGGCATCAGCGGTACTGCTTCTTTGTCGACGTCCAGCATGGTGACGATTGGCACAGCTATGGCCGCAGGGGCAGCTGTGACTCATTTCTTGTCTCTATAAGATAGATAGCATAGCGTTCTCATACCCAGGCATGACGATAATGTCCATAATGAATAATTATTGCATCATAACGGATGGCTCGGCGATACCCCTCCGCTCCAAGTTGTGATTCAAGGACCACTTTGCTACAGGGGAGGTTGGCCCGGGTTCGGGCCAGATGCAACCTTGCGGGCGGTGACCTCGACTTCGAACTTCATGATCTCTTCCATCAACCCAGCTTCAATCATGGTCGCCGTAGGCCGGACGTCCCCGAGCCACTTCTGCAGCACAGTCCACGTCTCCTTGAAAAGCGCACGGTCCGGCAGGATGTAACGCACCCGGACGATGTCCTCCATACCCACGCCTGCTTCTTTCAAGGCGTTGGCCACGTTCTTCATCGCTTGCTCCGCCTGCTCAGAGACTAGCGGGGATATCAAGCCGGTCGAATAGTCATAGCTATGATGCACACGAATAATTAGTATCTGTTCAGGATCCAGGGTTGTTTGGCAGTTTCGGGTTCATCTACCCAGTACAGCCAGAGACGAATACCCATTCCCCGGTGACGACGGCCCTCGAGTATCCGATCTGGGCTTCGAATTCGGATCCCGAGCTGATCAACACACGACCCGACATTGTTGCTATGTTGCTTCAGATTCTTTCGATTTGGGGGAAACAAGAACCAAAGTCAGTTGTTTGCCGTACAATCGAATAAATCAAGAGAAATGGTCTATGGGGTGACTTGAAGTTTGTAGTTGTGGACGTGACTCACGGGTAGTTGGCTGGTTTGCGCTAGCTACGCCTTCCTTTCTAGTATCTATCGTATAAGTGCCGCGGACTTCCTGAATTTGATTATCTGTGAATCTGCTTCTGCATCACCAAAAAGGGAAAAAGGGCCAAGGTCCTATATAATAAGCCCGTCTTCTATCTCTCTTTCATTAGTAGTCGTCTTCGACGACAGGCAACAACAGTACGTCTCTAACCTTCTAGAACGTCCGACTGGCTCGTCGTCAACCAGCTCCCCTCCCTCCATTAAACCTACCTTGGCCACCACTCGCTCCCATAGGTCTTCTTCTTCTCCCTACCCTTAAGCAGTGTATTGTTTTCTCTGGCTGGGCTGTGGTTGTCATGGATGTTCTTGCCTGGGGTTCCTGCAGAGGCAATACTTGACGATAATGAACAATCAATTGAAACGAAGCACTGCCCAGCACCTTGTTTGTTCAGATTACTTTTGAAAAAGGTCCACTGAAATGCCCTTCCATTAGCCAAAGAACTCTCTCCAAATCCGAAAGAGACGCAAAAAGAGGGCAATACATCCTCAATCGCAGATACTGCCCTCTTTTTGTGTCTCTTCTGGGTTTGGAAAGAGCTCTCCGGCGCCCCGAACAGTCAACAATCATCACACCCTCACGCTGCGCTTGGAATCAAATCAAAAGCAATTCACTAAACAAATACCGACCTTGACGATTGTCAAAAATTCATCCTGCTTCTTTACAACTCCAGCACCCCTTATCGTATATTCCCTGGCGGAGCTTAGCTTGGAGACCCGAGATGCCCAAGGCCGGGGGGTCCAAAAACAAGGCGAAGCCCGAGGTGCAGCTTCCCGACTTTCCAGACCACACGGATTGGACGGGATGCAGCAAAGCTGAGACTTACCACGCATGCGAGTCTCGCGGTTTGGCGACCGCCGGGAGCAAAAATCATCGTATCAAACTCCTCTTCTTGCACAGCGCAGCCAAGGGTCACCGTCCTGCCATCCTCTGGGTCCAGGGCAAGAATCAGGAAGCCATAACCACGAGTGAAACCAGGTGGAAGAAGGCCAAATATCGAAACCATCCTGACAGGCCGCCAAGACCCTCCGAGAAGCCTGTGGATCATACATCACCTACAGACTGTCACATCATCACCGTCGGCCCACCAAACTCGCCTCCTCTTCCTGACATCCCATTCTTGCCGATGGAGAGAATGGAGCAGGATCAGCTCCCGCGGGCTGACCAGCTCCTGGCGAAACCCGTCGCTGGGGCCATGCATGATACGATGATGCAGACTGCAAATATCGTGCTGGATGGAACTCGTTTGTTTATCGTGGCATCTGCCGAGATGACGACTCTTCCCATCCCAACTTCGACCTTCACGTTCTTCGACCCTCGAGACAAGTCGGTCACTACTGTGGTCAAAAACAACATGTATGTGTCGTGCACATGCATGCCAAATGTAAGTATTTCCTACTCCACTCAAGGAGCATAACTTTCTTTCCTGCTAACTTTCGTCTCCCAACCTGTGTAGCAAGTCCTCCAGTGGCCGAGATGCCAGCACATCGACTGTAAGTTACACACACCTCACCATCTCCGTTCCCCCGTAGGTACCACGCCGATCGACTGACACTCCCCTGCCCTCTCCCCTAGACATGGAGCTTTACGGGGTCCAAGGGCGCCGGGCCCTCGAGAGTCAGCGAGGAGCCCTGCCAGCCAACCCTTCAGCCCGTTTCCAGATCCGGACCTTCGCCGACAGCACCTGCCCCGTATGCTGCCGGCCCTGCGCGGAGAACGACGGCCAGACCCCCTCGGAAGGAGACGATACGACGCCCGGCGCCCGCCCCGACTCCACCCTGCACTGCACAAGCTGCGGCCACCACGCCCATCGGCAGTGCTTCCACGTGTGGGCAGAATTTCTGGCGCTCTACGCCGGCCGCCTGTCGTGTGCTGTCTGCCTCCAGCCGTGGAGCCAGAGGGGCGACTGGGGCGTGCCGGGCCTCCGGAAGGACGCGCTGCAGAAGAAGGCCGAGAGGGAGTGGCACCTGCGAGATGTCGCGTGGGAGAAGGAGGCTGAAAAGGCCCGACTCCTGGGTGGATGGTAGGCTGGATTGCTGGGCCGAGGGGGCCTTGACGTTTGCTGGATTTGGTCTCGGGGCTATTAGAGACACCATAGAGATTGGCGTTGAGTTAGGCATTTTCGATGATATTGACGCAACCGTTACAATGGACACACAGCAGCTTCCTCGCTAAAAACACTTTCGATGCCGTTCGGACGAACCCTTTGTATTGCTAATCAAACCGATATCGAGCAAGGGATCTGCTAACTCCGGGAAAGCTCATACAAAAAAAGAAGTGGCAGCATTGTTCATGCCGCTGCTTTAAACAACCCATCCTCGTGCCTATTCCCCCGTCCAAAAAGTAAAATCATAGACGCCTGTTGCTACAAACTCTTTTTTTCTTTGACTGAACCCCAAAAAAAAACGAGTACACCACAAGCAACTCTCGACTACCTACCCAAGCATAGAGTGCGTGCGGATCGCCTTGGGACCAAGCTCACTACGAAAACGGATAGATATTCGTTAGCACTTCCCCCATATACCGATGGGCCAGGGAGTGGGAAAAGGGAAAGGAAAATTAAAGATAAAGAAAAAAGCTCACTTGTAATCGACCCTGCCCAAGCTCATCATGCGCTGCGCCTCGAGGCCCTGGGCGTCGAGGTTGTGCACGCAGAACGCGAGGCGCGCCGCGACCTGGGCGCCGAGGAACATGGCCTCCTCGAAGCCGTTCTTGCTCCACTCGCTCAGGTACGTCGGCAGCGGCGCCAGCTTGATCGCCGTCGGGGTCTGGCTGTGGAAGTGGTGCGAGTGCGAGCCCCCCGCGGGGCCCGCGTCGCCGCCGGCGTTGGAGCCCGCCGGCCCCGGCGTGCCGAGCCCGCCGCCCTGGAGGCTCGCCGTGGTGGCGGCCTGCAGCAGCGGGTTGACCGACGACGAGGTGGGCAGCTGGTGCGGGGCGCCGGTGAAGCTGCCCGTGGGCGTCTGCGAGCCCGTGCCCGTGGGCGTCCCGAGGTTGCTGGGCAGCTCCGAGGTGAACATGGTGGCCGTCGAGGGCGAGATGAGGTGCCGCGCCGTGAGCGTCTGGATGATGTTGTCCTTGAGGCCGCGGATGCGGCCGCCGTTGCCCACAAAGACGATGTTCTCCCAGCACTGCGGCCGCATGTACATGTCCTCGATGCCCTGGACGGCGCGGTAGATGGCCGTCACGATCCTGTCAATCTCGGCGCGGTCGGCGAACACGAAGCGCTCTAGGCCGATCTCTATATCTTTCCGGATCCGCTTGATTTGGCGTTCTGGCTCTGGTGCTGGCGCCGGGGCAGATGTTGTGGGCTCTCCTGAAGGGAAGAACGACAGCGGCTCATCTGGCTTGTCGGCCTTGGGCGGCTCAGCCTGTGCCGGCGCACTCTCTGTGGGGGCACCGTTCGCCGGTGCTGATTCCGCGGTGGCCTCGGATTTCGGCGCCTCCCCATTAGTTGCCGGCGCGTTCTCGGTGGAACCCTCCGCCTTTGGTGCCTCCGACGTCTCCGTAGTGGCGGGGCCAGGGCCAGCTGCCGGTGCGGCCTCTCCGCTCGGGGCGTCCTTCATCTCCTGATCTTTGCTCTCGGCCCCCTTCGCCTCGCCCTCCTTGGACCCGGCCTCCTTGTGCCCCTCCTCTTTCGGCCGCGTCTTGTCCTCCTGGACCAGCTGCTCGAAGTGGAACGTGTTGCGCACTCGTTTCGCGTTTGGTAACCGCGCTGGCTTCGCCGCTGCGGCGTCCGCGTCTTTATCCTTGCCCCGCTTCCCCGTCTTTACCTTCTCGGCCTTCTCCTTCTCCTTCTTGGCGAGGAACTCCTTGGTTTGGCCGCTCGTAACGATGCTAGCGACATCGAGCACGCCGTCCTCGGCGCCGTCCTTGCCCTCGCCGTTAGCGGCGTCATCTCCTTCGCCAGAAACGGCTGGCTGGAACTGGTGCTCCGCAATGTTTGGCTGTTCCTGAGCGGCTTGTAAGACTGCGGACGGGGCGGGGACTGGCGCCGCCGTGCTGCTAGCAGTTTCGCTCGGTAGCTCCATGAGCCCCTTCTTATCGGCCGCGTAGGGAAGCACTTCGCAGATGGCGCTCCTTTTCAGCTGCTCCGCCATTTCGTGGTTGAAATCCTTGCCCTGCAAGAGCTTCATCAACCTCCGCGTGAATACCTCACCGCCAGAGATCGCCTGCCTGTTCTCGCCCTCTGTAGTATCGCCCACGTCCTCGTGGCTCACCACCCGGCTGTCAAAGATACACGTGATGTCCACCTTCTCGAAGCCGATATCAACGACCGTCATATGCGGCCACTTAAGGCCGTATTGAGTTGCGATACCGCTGTGGATGAGGCAGAGTGCCGGAGTCTTAGTCTTCTCAAAGATGTAGCGCGCTATCATCTCGCAGTCTGGCCGCGTCCACTGCGGTGATGCCATCAACATGATGGGGGTGTTGTGGTAGGTTGTCGTGAGCATGCTGTGCACGTGGTCAAGGAAAGCAAGGAAGGCGTCCATGTTGACAATCCGGCCAGCTGCAAAGATAACCATCCCAAGTCAGCAAAGACGCATTCGTCGGGCACGCAGGTCGCCACAAAAAAAAGGGGGAGGAGACTCACCCTGCATGGGATATACAGCGCCCTCGGTAGAGTCAGGATCCTCCACATACTCCCACTCGTCCTCGGCCTTCTTGTCTGCATCGGCTGGGGCGGCGCTGCTTGCGGGCGCGGCGGCGAGGGCGCTGGCCTTCTTGCGCTTGAAGGTGTGGTACGGGCGCCAGTCGTCCGACTCGTCGTCCTTGAACATGCGCGTCGGGAAACGGAAGGCGGGCGGCGTGAGCTCGGCGCAACCCAGCTGCGCCATGGTGGTCTGGCTGCCGGGGCAGATGATGAGGATCTGGTCCTCGCGCCATTTGCCCTGCTGGCTCGCCATTGTCGCGGCTCGTCGTCAGGAGCAAAAGAGAGCACTTGTGCAATTGGTCACTCTCGCCTGCAGGATCGAGGCTTGCCGCGTGGTGGGTGAGTTGGGGCCGGGGGGTTTCGATGGGATGGCTTGTGAGAAGAGATGCTCCCTGCCGCGAGCGCGCTTGCGGTCGTAGGTCAATTCGCGATCGCCTAGCCCGCCAACCTACCACCACGAATTTTCGGACAGCTGCCAGCGCGATGAGCTTGTATTATGTAAGCAAACGACAAGACCCCGCTTAGTGCATAAGCATCCCCCGGTAGAGCGAAGTTGAGGACGACAGCGATCTCATGAATTTACAATAGAAGGCGGAGAGAATATCGAGTCAGGCAGGCATGTACGGAATACAAAGCTTTGATGCTATCTACCTATGCTTGGTAGTTATGTGTACTGAGAACTTTATGTGTAAAGCTGGGTTTGACAAATGCCAAACAATGGGCTTCACTCTGGAACATTTCCACGACTGAACAACACACGGAGCTTTCCTGCATTGCCACCAGTCCACAATTTCACATTATTCCATTTCGCTAACAAGAGTTGATGCAAAGTGATAATCAGGCGACCGCTGCGTTCCCGTACCACGGGAACGACAAACGGACAAGAAGAACAACAGCCCGCCTCCTGACTGCCACCCAAAAAACTATGGTATCCAATAAGCCAATTCTACCAACAAAGTCCCAAAGAAGCGGAACAGCAAAGCTGCATGCTGTATGGTGAAGATATGATCAGCAAAGCCCAGGCCTTTCCCGGAACGCCTATAACGTAACAAAAGCCAACCATGGCTCACTGCCGAAATTGTCGAAATTTAAGAGAACGCCATGCGATGCCCTGACCACCTAGCCCTTTCGTACACACCGCGTCCATTAGCCTCCCATTAATCCATGCCCAAAATCCAAGTCGTCGTTTCCGTGTTCATGCGACCGTCACTGTGGCCGTGTCAACACTGCTGTGGTTGACCTTCTCCGACACGCTGTTCTCGGTCTTGCTGTCACCAGAGCTGGCCTCCTTCGCATCATCCTCGGCCTTTGGGGTCCGAGGTTCGTGCTCAGATTCGTCGACGGAGGAGGCACGTTCCGTTGCCTGGGGTGTTGACAGGGTCTCAGGGATGGCGTCCGCACTCTCTTTTCCTTCAGTGGCAGACTCGAAATCTGTCGTCGCCCCTGATGAAGATACCGAGGGCTCTGCCGCCTTATCCTGTTGTGGTGCGGATGCGCCGGCCTTATCCTCAGTCTCGGTGCTTCCGAGCGAGGGAGTCGTCTGAGAAGCGTCGTCCTTGGCAGAAGCGGCGCCGTCAGAGGTAGTGCTTTGAAAGGACTGCCTCAGGGGACTGCTGACCATGGCGATCGCGGACAGGTCGCCGTACTCGCTTTTGCTCGCCCTAGACGATCGCGCGGGGCTCCTCGCGGGTAGAGGTGGGGGGATGCGCTTGGGAATGTTCACCACGGCCCCCTTGACCTGGAGAACCTGAGTGACCTGAGAGGACATGATGGTCGCATGCATCGGCTGGCTTGTTGCGACCTCGTAGATGACGGGCTCTTCTTCGTCGTCATCTTCATCCTCATCGTCGGCATCCTCATCTTGCTCCTCTTCCGCTTCCGCCTCTGCTTCCACCTCCACTTTTTCGACTTCATGAACCTCCTCGGTGGCCTCTGGAGCAGCCACCTCGGGTTCGATGGGATGTACATCTTCGATGACCGGGGCAGGCTGGCGACGAGGCGGCAGAGGCGGCGGCCGGGTTCTGACAGGAGCAGGTTCTAGCTTGAACTCAGTCTCCTTGGGCGTCTCAGGTGGGCTTAGATGCTTCTGCAGTGAGCTCATGTCGACCTTGGTGTAGTCTACCTCCTCCGGTTCCTGGATCACAACCGTGTGCTCCTGCGAGGAGCGAGGCTGTCCATCGTCGCTCTGGTTGGGGCTCAGTGTGGTATCTGGCGTCTCTGCAACGTCGGTCTGCGTCTGAGCGTCGGTCATGGTGGTTCGGGTGGACATGTAGCTGCCACGATTGCTTCTTGTTGCGTATGTGTCGCTGCTCTGCCGGTTGAACTTGTTGAACAGCGGACTCGTAGGAGCAGGATTGTATTCAAACTGGGCACTAGCCGGCCTGAGTCGCGATCCAGCTTCCCTGATCTCTAGTCCGGCCATCTCCAGCGCGATGACTCCGAAGGGATCCGGATCGTCGGAGGAGGGAACACCAAACTTGGCAGACATGGGCGTCTGGGTCGGTGTCTCTATCACCGCGTCGCCGGGCGCCGGCTGCTGCGAAAGTATTTCCATGGTGCGCGCATCGAAATCCGTCCTCCCCTCCGCAGCCTTGATCGCCTCGAACAGGGGCGCGATCTCGGGTATTGACTTGCGCACGTTGCCTGCTATGATGTCCAAGACGTCGACGTTCTGACCGCCGTAGAACTTGTCGTTTTCGTTGCCGCGCAAGGTGACGAGAGAGCCATCTAATTGGACACTCTGGTGTTGGCCCCTAGCCTTCAAGTAGGTCAGGACGGTATTGCTGATTTCCTTCCACCTAAAGTCGTTCTCAAGCAAGCCGCTCGAGGTGATAGGACCGACCGAGAGGTTCACGTCTGAGCCGAGGGTGACCTTGGGCCTCGTGAACATCTCCAGTGTGGAGACGCTGTTGATGACCAAGACGCAGTCGTATATGTCGACGCCGATTACAAATCCCAATGCGGCAGTGTGCAGGAGAATGCCGGCGGGCGGCGACCATGTTCCGTCGGCTTTCCGGGCGATGAGGATGCCGGATCCGCCGGAGCCGGACATCCACAGGCCGGAGCGCATGCAAGAGAAGATGGCGAGGCCCTGCGCATTCTGAATAATGCGCGGCGGGATCTTCTTCAGGGCATTGTTCGGTGACGAGGCGAAGCTGGGCGTGCTCGGGCTCGTCGGCGCCGAGGCGGCTGCTTCTTCCTGCGCAAGGAAACCATCGGCTGGAGGAATCGAGTCAGCATGTTGCGCCAACGCACCACAACAAAGGCAGGGCGAGCGCCGGGCTAGGGTCAATGCATACTGCAAAAGGACTTGAGAATGCGCGCGGCCTTCTCGCACTCCTTGTCGACAGTCGTCGGCCAGTAGACCTCCCTCTCGACCTTGGACGTGCTCCGGTTGGCGGCGCCGGAACCCTTGGCGGCCGTGATCTTGTCAGTCCATCCAAACACCCTGTCGAAAGGCCGCGCCTTGCCGTCGGCGGACTTGGTCCTCTCCCACGAGGGCAGCAATGCCGATACACGCTGCATGGTGAGCTCGCGCCTTGGATTGCTTCATCCGAATAGGCGACGAGGGGGGTTTTGCTGGACGCGCGCGCGTTTGTATGATGTTTCGTGCGAAAGGAAAAAGAACAAGTTTAATCTTGGGATGGAATTCCAGGCACGACGCAGCGCAAGACGTCCACGGACAGTAGCGGCGGCGGCGGGTGGCTTAGTGAGGAACACAAGCGCTTTCTGGGGCGGGCGACCCAATTCAAAGTCCCCATTCGACTAAGACCAGGCTCGAAGGTACATGCAGGGAGCCCACCTCTCGGGCAGAGCGATGTGAGTTGAATCTGGTTACTTTTGCGGAGTGGGAAGCTAGCATCAAGAAAAGGGCAGGAAAAAACGAGAATGTGCAGCAGCAAAAAAGGGCCTGGTGACGTGGGCGACGATCCCTCCAACGACCCAGAAAAGACAGTGATCAGAAAGATCAAGGTCACCAACCCAGACACAGCCGAGAACCAGGACAAGGGCCGGGGTCAGGCACGGTATTGAGGCGATGGTTGCAGGGATGGGGAGGGCCTGGCTGGGAGGTGTGGTGCGTGCGGGTGTGGATGAACAGACTTTACGGGGGTGCGTTTGCGTCGTCGCAACACCATCAAGAGCGGATGCTAGGATGCTAGGCGGCGGGCTAACTTGACAAGAAAGAAACGTGGGTGGAGCAGCTGGGCGCTAGAACAGGCAAACTTCATCTAAAGTAGGACCTGGACTGCGCGTCTCCATTGTGGATGCAGCTACGGAGTATTCATTCACTCGAGGCCATCGAGACAGCTTCGAGGCCAACGGGAGTCGAATTGGAGCGGGGCGAGCGAGCTGTCACTACAAGTAGGTAGGTCCTCCTTCTCCCCCTCTCCTCGGAAGGAAAACAATACGAAGTACTTGTAAACAACGGATGCATGCGGCGAGCGAGGATGATCGAATGGGCAAGGGTGCGCCCGTATGCCGGAGGCTGCTGCAGCGCCCGGATGCAGAGCAATCAACCTACCTAGGTAGTAAGCTCGTGCTCCTCCTCAATGCCACCCCGATGATGGTGTTTTGGGTAAGGTGATGTGACCCAGCGGATGGGGCGGGAGGGGAAGTGGGTTGTGTCTGGTCATATGCGACAAGCCAGAAGCTTGACTGGCGTACCTGAGTATTGATTAGCCTTCCACCATCTCTTCTACAAGTAGTCATGAATGATCAGCGAGGATGCTTATGACCCAGCATTAGCGATGCTCAGCCGGACAGGCACAGATTGTGTTGAACGTCGCAATTTACACGGCCGGGATATCTGACTGGCCAACTGCCAGCTTGAGAAAAAGCAAAAGGTCTCGATTTGCGAGTGCCAATTTAACTTTTGGTCTCCCTAGATACAATCTCAGATTGTTTACACAGGGGTCAAGTCATTCATCCCCAGCCGGAAAATTACTTTCGGGCCCGTCACTCGTACAAGCACAAGCCAACATTCAAGTCTCCTGGTGGCTCTGATCAATCTCTGTGCACGCTTGCTTGCGATGGGGAAATCTTTCGCGTAAAGTGGCACGCCATTTCCACACATTCCAACTGGTCACCGCGCGTGTTGCTTCTAGATCCTTCATGCGACGTGTTATCTCTCGAAGAGAGGAGGCGTCGTGGCCACGCCAGAAAACAGTTCAAACCGAAATGGGATCCGTGGCTGCCAGACAGACTGCTGCAAACTAACGTCCAACGGGCGAGTCAGTACCGTACCTTGTTCCGTAGGTAAGGTAGGTATGCCCACACCATTACACAGCATGCCGTGTCTCCCGTTGAAACACTTTGGCTTTGCACCTGACGGCGGCAGGCCTAACGAACGGGTACCTGACTGTTTTGTCCGTCACGGGGACGGGAAGCTTCCGTTTGGAGGAAATCCCGACTCGCGTAAATGCGTTACAAGGGACAAACGCTATTGATAGGTAAGAGCATGCTGGGATGCGAATGCGCCCTGAGCCCAATACCTAAATCCGTAATCGAGTGCATACACACCTTTGGGAATCAATCCCAGACAGTCCCATCTCCGAAGCATCTGGCCCCGTTCCCCGTCGTCGGGTCACAGTCCAATCCATGCTCTACTTGTAATATCCAGGAGGCTCGATACTAGCGTTCTGCTTCCCTGCCGGGCTGTAACAATGACGAGCCCACTAGACCACCCCATCTCATCAAACCTCTGCATACTCCGCAGGTACTTCATGAGCCCTGGGACAGTCAACTTGATGTCTCGAGTGACACCCGACACTTGACCCGATGGCGCACCTGTTGGTTATCTCGGTAACGATGCCAGCTCAGCCGGACAAGACATCCTTTGCATCAGATGAGAAGGTCGACTTGGGTTGCCAATCATCGCCCCAACTGCCAATCTGGTTTAGGTCCTGCTCCATAGTTCAGCTGGATCTTGAAGCCGAAGCGGTCTGTGCAGGCCCTGCACCAGATCCACCAAGAAACGAGCCAGAACACACTCCCAAGACCCTTGACAGATCCAGCTCGCGTCCGTCAAGTTCCTGGCACAGGGAAAATCATTGCGTCATTCGACCCAAGGCCGAGCGGCAGTGCTCGCCAATCCCAGTCATGCCAGCATCTTTTTTGGTAGCATGGTCCACCATTGTGCCATTGTGTTATGCAGAGGGTCGCTATGGGTCTGACCCTCGTCTCTGGGAATACTAGTATGTCCTTGGAGAAATGAAACATTGAAATGAACGCGTCTGTACATTTTTCTCGGCGCTCTAGCTCTACCCACACGATCTAAATTTAACTAGATGGTGAAGGCGTGGAGGGGACGGCTCACGGAGAGAGTCTCAGTTTATCTTTCTCAGGGTCTCTCCATTCAACATCCGCGAGGAACTCAACGTGGCACGCTAATAAAAGGCCGGACAGGAATGCCACCCTGGATGATGGTCGGAGACGCCACAACGGACCCCTAACGAGGGCATCTCAAACATGTCCTGTCGATATAGTTGCTCGGCTTGCAATTATAGAGCTCTCGGTTATATTGAGGTGTCAAATTCATGCAGTATTGTGAGCTATCAATGAGCAATTTAGATATCCGTAAAGTCCAAAACCAAACACCAAAGCGGGGTCTCAGAGAATAAAATAGAAAATAGAAAATAAAACCCAAAGTAACTCCGTTTGACTCGTCTAATAGAGTTGCCTCAGAGTTTGTAGAATGTCTAAGATCGTTGTTGTTGCCGTCGTCATATATCATGCATTCGTAATCAAAGAGCGCCTGCCCAATGCACCAACCTTTGCCCGAGTCATCGAATTAAGAGAAGCAAAGCAGATGTCCGATAGTAGACTCCGTGACTTGCAAGAGCGGTCGAAGTCGTCACTGAACTATGCTTTAGTGACGTAGCGCCTTTTCAAGCTGCCGATATGCCTGGTCCACGGGCGGCGGCCGGATAGTTGCCGCCCTCGATCAGAAACCTCTCGAATTCAGAGCCATCGATGGTCTGCTGGTTCGCAGGAAGCCGAGTCTTTGCCGGCAGGGGCGACCAGTCGTCGTCCGTGATGGCGTGGAAGCGGTAGTTCTCGTTGGAGTTGGCCTCCAGCGTCTCGCACTGGAAGTCACCCTCCAGGTGCACCCGCTGCAGGCGCGGCATGCGGCCGCGGAGGGAGGCAAAGAGCGACCGGAAGCTGCCGCGGCAGAGATGGATTCCGCCCATGGACCGCTCGAAGCTCTTGGCCAGTCCCCGGCCGCCCAGCCGGAGGCGCTCAAGGGTCGCCGAGTGTCTCAGGATGAAACCGCGCAGTTCAGCCTCGTCGCACAGCACACCCTCCAGCGTGAAGTCGGTCAGGTTCTGGAAGACAAAATCGCCAACTAGCTCCTCGAGCCAGAGGAGGAACTTGGTCTGGCGGGAGTTGTAGTTCTGGAAACGCAGCGTCAGGTGCGAGACATTCCCTGAGAAGCGGAGGATGTTCCCAAGTCCGTGGATGGCCTTGAACTTGGTCGCCGGGAGGTTGACGTTGGAGCAGTCGATCGTGAGCTCGAGGCGGGAGAGACCAGCAAAGACATCTCGCGAGTCGGCCCACAGCTTTCGGTCTGCCGGTCCGCGAAACACCTCCAAGGGCAGACGCTCGACGGAGAAGGAGGTCAGCTCCGTCCTCTGCATGGCAGACACGATGGTCGTGAGGTCTTTGCATGCCCTTGTATAGTCCATCTTCCGACAGCTGGGGACCTTGAATGCATCCTTGAGCACCTCGATATCAAACGGACATCTGGCGAAGGTAACTTCAAGCTCTTGCAAGTTGGGCAGCCGGCCGAACGCTTCGCTCAAGGCCGTTGCCTGCTCGTGGAGAGGGCCCACCTCGTCCCTCGACTTGACGATGTCCGCATACTGAAGCCAGGCTTCCGCCAGCACAGCCGACTGCTCTTCTGGGTCCTGTAGATAGTGTTGAAAGTAGGATGCGTGCTGGGCGTTGTACTCGTCCACTTCGGACAGGTTGACGGTGACGGCTTGGACGGTGTGTCTCAAGCGTTGATGGCTCGATATCGAATGCAGCCGCTTGACATCGTCCCTCCAGGCGAGGGCCGTGAAGTGAGGAAGGATGAGATAGTCGTAGCCTACTTGGGCGAGGGTCGTCGTGACCAGGCGGAGGTTCCTCACCGAGTCGACGTCGCAGTGTTGGTACACCAGACGTAGTAACTCGACGGGGAGAGAGTCCATGCCGGCAAACATAACATTGCAGCTTTTGGGGGCCCTCGGGACAGGAGGAGAGAGGGCACGGCTTTGGCTTTTAAAGGGAAACACATTGCTTCTAAGCTACCCCTTTGGACCCGAAATGGCGGGATTCACCAGAACTTTCTTCTGGCAAGGTCCCAGCACCGGATTGGCGGGCTGACAAAGATCAACGACGACTGTGCATTAGCTGCCATGTCTAGGCCCCCAGCGGCGACCAACAGATGTCCCTGGAGACCCTGGGACAGGAACTCCATTTCTGGTAAGGCTTGCTTCCCTCTCAACCGGTACGGTGTAGCGTGTCTACCCGTCCGTCCCATGACAAAAGAAAAAAGGAGCAGGCACACACCGAAACTTTCGCGCTGGAGAAGCGAGAAGTCGGTGAGCCTAAGACATTACCCCTCCATGTTTCCATTTACTCCGTACCGAATTGACGAGACTGGCTGGATGGCAACCGGAAGAGCCCTTCCTGAGCAGGGGCCCCCTGGTCCTTGGCCACCACCACCTTGCGAGCCCCCGGTTCATCTTCAGGCACCGTCACTGCCGTTAGGAGCGCATCCCTCGTGCAGTTCCCAACAGACGGATGGCGTTGCATGATGAGCGGATACCCATCTACGTACCTAGCCCGGGTGGTGCTGTGCTGGCTGGACTGGGTTCGTGTGAAGAGAACCAGTCACTGCAGATGGAGTCCATCACCTGCTTCCGCTGATTCTGGAACACAACCTCCCCGACCTCATGGATTAGGGGGGTGGTCCCGGTATCGCTTGGCATGGAGACTTCCAATGTCTGGTTTGACAAGTGCAACACTGAGCATTCGGAGGTGTGCATCGCCTAGCCTGCCTCGGATTGCCGCGACGCATCAGCAAGAATCGTTCCCTTTGTCGTCAAATGGCTGCTCAGCCTATAGAAGACCAATGAGACTATGGTTTCGCCAATCTACGATGCCATCCAATTTGCATTCCGTCGTGCCATTCATTGCCAAATGATGGTTCCAGAACATTGGTATGAATGCCCGAAGGAATCCACAATAGTCAGTCTATGGGCAAAGCGTAAATGGAGGCAGCGGTAGTAAGCTCACTCTCTCACCGCTTATTTGACTCTTGTCTGTGTGTGTTTCGGGACCCCTCCAGGCCAGGGTGGAGGCACATCCAGGTCATCCTGGTTGTACAACAACTCAGTGATGGGGTCATGCAGACAGCCACACGTTCAGACAGGATTCAACGCGGCCGGGTTGAATTCGCACACAGGTACCTATATTGGCTGTTCGTCTCACACGTATCACTACGTAATGCAGTGAGGTGGTACATTGCAGAAACCGCGCAGCGACGACAATTGCCTTTTGTTGTTTTTCGTTGCTTTTTTAACATGTCTTACTGCACGCACGTGCGCTGAAATGTGACGTTCAGCCTGATTCGGCTGACAGAGAAAAGCAATGAAGACAATACTGCATGCTTTTGGGGAAAACCCCGAGTAAAGCCAATAAAGTTTGCAGTGCTCGATGGCTCGATGCATGCAGATAGCGTGCCCCGGCTCATTTCCGAACCACTGCTGGGGGATTGAGTATTTGTCAAATGCGATGGATGACGGCTTGATCACAAGCTGCTGAGGGAACATAAGCCACCGAAAACCTGAACGGCAGCATGCTGCGGCTTTGTCAGATGTGTGTGGCCGTGTGACCATCGCCCATCTGCATAATGATGGTACGGCTGCGGAGAATGTGTTCAGCTGGCAGTCCCTCAGAAACATCCATGGTATGCTCAAACGAGGAACAGAGCCGCAGCATTGGGCCATCTAATTGAAAGCCAGCCGTATTATCAACGAGGTCACGAGCAGAGCAGAGAGCAGGAATTGCATGGACAACCAGTGGAATTTCGTGCCACTCTCCCTCTGAGTGAGAGGGTTCTATCGAGGACTGTCTCCGTTCCCAAGGCACGCTGAGGAGCCACAGGAGGTACCGGCCAGGTCTGACAGGAGCCTGCGCCAGTCAAAAGGATCTTCAATGCGACGAGGATGTGGGTGCCACAATTGGCAAAAATCGTTCGGCCGAATATTCTGGGCTGAGATGCAAAGATGCTTCAAAGACAATTTCCCCGGCTCTATCCTCCCTCTCTCCCTCTCCCTCTCCATCCCTCCTGCCAGATTTATCGCTGGGCAGACCAGACGCTCTTCAGGTATCCATCGCGTTGAAGCAGGCGGTTCATCGAGTCGTCGGCCTCACCCATGGCGCGGACGAAGCCGGACAGGGCGTAGATCTGGTTGTCGCCAGCAATGGCACGGCCATCCTCGGAGACCTTGGCAACGGCAATCTGGACGGAGGCGTGGTCGTCGGCACGGATGATGCGGTTGGAGGCGCTGCACTTGCGCGGAACGTAACTGGTGCTGTGTTAGCAAAAGTCGCCCTCTCCCACACGTAGGGCATCGTCCATCTCTTACAGCTCGACGAGCTCTCCCTTGTCGTTCTCCATCTTGAGTTGATCCTGAACCGTTTAATTGGGAACTGAGTAATTCTGTCAGCACGAATGGCCGTATGGGTCGTCGGAGGTTCGAGGAAAGCGTACGGGTGAATGAATGGATGCTTGTCGCTGGTCACCGATCGAGGTTGAGGTGGTGGGAGTTGAAAATTATTGCGCCGAAAACAAGATAGTTGTGCTGCCCCACTACCGATTTTTGGCTGTGAATTCTGAATTTGGCATTGGGGCAGTTGCTGCACGTGATCACAAACCCTAGCACGTGATGGTGCGCAGCCCGGCGAAGTACCGACAGAGTAGCTGTCGCCCGGCTTCTCTCCAAGGTAAAGGCAATCTGAGGTTGTCAGATAAGTCTCTTAAGCCAGGTATTGTCATCCTGACCCTCAGGGTCAAAGGGCGCCTCTGATGCAATATTGTTTGGGTAGATTGTTTATCTTTGATCATGGGCATCCATCCTCCAACATGCCTGCTGTCGCGCCTGGAGTTTGGAGATATCCTAGTACCTTAATCACAATGACACCTCAGAAAGGCTAGTGGCTTTTCTGAGCATGTCCCTAAAGATACACTGAGCACCCCAAGAGGGAGGCACATGTCATTTAAGTGAATGTATCTATCTTAGGGAGCCAAATGCGTTGATCATATACTTAAAGAATCAAGTATCATATGCATCTACAAGTAAGTCTATATGTGTACGAATGTCCAAGATCTTCATACCTACAAGTAGTATTGGTCTCTTGCACATGCCAGTGAACCGGGATTGTTCGAGTAGGTACTGTAGGTACAGTAGGTACATCAAAAGTCAGCCACCCAACGGTTAGTTACCGATTACGGAGACCGCGCCCATCTGACATGCACTAGAAGCTCCACAGCGAGTCCAGGCAAGAGTTACAGGGTCTTGTTCAACGTCACCTCCCCTTGATAGCGCTGGCTTAACAGATCAAGGAGCAATATCCCCAACACGCATTACTCGAGCCCAGGATACCGCTGGGATCTCCTCTGTCTCAGTATGAGAGGGCACTGTCCCTGCATAGAGGCAAGATGGTTTTCTCAGCACTTCTCGGGCAGTCTGCCGATCGCAGCACTCGCCCACCCTCAAGCCGACCCAAGCCCTCGCCCGCGACAAGCCACACTTCTGTCATGACCGCCTCCTCCGACGGACACGGGAGACACGGGAGTACCGGGACGATTACATCTGTTTCGACCGGCCCGCTCGAATATATATCTGATGAGGCTCAGCTCCGACCGTTGCCGCCCGATGCTCCCGACCTCCGCGAGCTCAACAACAGTCTGGAGGCGCTTGCGGCCGTCTTTCCCGATGTGCAGATCGATGTTTTCCGCGAGATGCTTTCCAGCTTCGAAGGCGAATCACGGCTCGCATTAGTAGCGGATGCGCTGCTGAAGAATCGGGTCACCTGGGTCAAGGGGCGGTGGAAGGCTATCGACAAGGAGAAAAGGGGCTCGTCCCTCAAGGACACTCCACCTGCACTTCCCGTGCAACGTGCCCACAGCGCGTCACTGATCCCGAGAAACGAAGTTTTTCGGAGCGCGGCCTACAAGAAAGCCGCCAAGACGCTGGCCTGGCATGAGTTCAAAGGCCTTTCCAAGTCTACAATCAATGCCGTCCTGGCGGAACAGAACTACTCGTATCTGGAAGCCAGAAGGGAGCTCGTGGCTCTCTCTTCAAAGTCCTGGCGTTTCACGATATCTTCCCTATTCTTGCGCCGCAAGCCGGTTACGGTCGGTGAGGCCGAGAACCACCCCCTGATCATCTGGAGATCGTCTGGCCGTGGATCCATCATCCCCAGCATCAAGTCTACTGGCAACGAGGAGTTGGACCAAGAGTTATTCAACGAATTGATCTCACCGCTTAAAACCAATGCCCGGAGGAAACAAGAAGAAAGCGACCGCACGGTTGCTCTTGAGCTTAACACGGAGGAGGCCGAGAAGTGCGATGCCACTTACGAGTGCGCTTGCTGCTTCACAACGGCAACTTTTGAGGAGTTCACCACATGCAATGTGGAGGGGCACATGATCTGCTTTCGCTGCGTCCAACACTCTATAACCGAGGCTGTTTTCGGACAGGGCTGGCATCGGAGTATAGAGAAGGAGACCGGCACGCTGAGATGCCCCGCCGTCGACTCGATCGAGTGCGACGGTTGTGTGTCCTCAGATCAGCTCCACCGTGCTATGCTGGAAGAACAGAAGGGCGCCGAGATCATGCACAAACTTGAGCAAAGGCTGGCCGAACACAGTCTCCTCTCCTCCCAGCTACCACTCGTCCGGTGCCCCTTTTGCGAATACGCAGAAGTCGATGACATCTACCTTCCACCCCAGGAGTCCCAACTGCGTGTCAAGGCGGATAGCGTCTATTCCCTGATTCTGCTCTTCTTGATGATTGCCATGTCTCCTTTCCTTCTCCCGGTCGTCCTCGTGTCGTCCTTCCTGGCGCTGCTCATCAGTTCCAAGAGGACCACGTTTGGGGACTACGTCATCAATGCCTTCTCGGCCGCCCTGACCAGGTACCGTCGGCGCCGAAGGGGCTCCAAGTTCACTTGCCAGAACCCCTCGTGCGGGCGCGTCTCTTGTCTGAGCTGCTCCAAGGAGTGGGCCGACATCCACGTCTGCCACGAGTCCTCCCTCGTCGCCCTGCGCACGCAGGTCGAGCAGGCCATGAGCATGGCCATCAAGCGCGTCTGCCCCCGCTGCAACACGTCGTTCGTCAAGAACGCCGGCTGCAACAAGCTCACCTGCCCCTGCGGCTACAAGATGTGCTACGTCTGCCGCAAGGACATTGGCGGCTCCGACGGCGGCGAGGACGTCGGGTACCGCCACTTCTGCGAGCACTTCCGGCCCGAGGGCGACCCGCGCCAGTGCCGCGAGTGCAACAAGTGCAACCTCTGGGAGTCGGAGAACACCGAGGCCGTGCTGGCGGCGGCCAAGCGCGAGGCCGAGAGGAAGTGGAAGGAGATGGAGCAGCGCGAGCTCTCCGGGTCGGAGCGCGCCTTCCTCGAGACCGGCGTCGCGGCCAAGAAGGGGCCCGGCGGTGGCGAGCAGGGCTTCGAGGGCGCCATCTTCCGCGGCAGGATACCTACCGTCGCAGAGCTGTGCGACCTGGTCATTGAGACCGTGTTTGTATGAATGCACGAACGACGCATGACCTTTTTTGTTTTCTTCTTCCTTGACCCTTCTCCCCTCGATTCCTTCGGCACATTGTGTTTGCTTCATGGAATTTTGGCGACGGTTTTTTTTTTTATTCACTTGTATTCAAGTTTCTTTGACCTTTGAAACCAGTCGGTCTGGATTTCGAGGACAGACATACGGCATGGACTTATCAGCATAGGGCACCCAGCAGGCATTGCATTTATCGGTATGGGAGGCGCAGACAGATGAGAAACCCGAAATGGGAAAATGTGTGTATATAAAACACAGGAATGGAATAGAAATTAGCACTTCGATCAGCGACAAAGGACAGGAGGCACCGGAGACGATATCATATAATAACTACACAACTTCATCTATGATTTCACTTGTTGACAAAAGCTCATATATTGCGCACAATTCCCTAATGCAAACATGGATTTGAGACACCAAATACTTGTACACAAAAAAAAAAGGAGGAAGGCCGCTCCAGGAAACCGACCCTCATCCCATCCAGGATGTCTGCTTCCTCAGCCCACACATCCAACAGGACTGGGATATCCTTGTATGCCCCAGAATGCAGGCAAGAGTACCGATACTCATCTATGCCAAACAACCAACCAACCCAATCACCAACTCAATCCCATCTGCTTTTACTATATCAGAACGACAAAAATCATTCCAAGAATCCATATAGTCTTTTCTCTCTCCCTCTCCCAATTACGCGGGGTCGTTCCTTACAACTTGCCCTTGCCGTCCGGGTTGACGAGCTCGGCCGCGGCGCCGCCGATGGCCAGCTTGCCCGTCTCCTTGACCTTGACCTGGAAGACGACGCGGCCGCCCTCCTTCCACATCTCGGTGACGAGGGTCTGGCCCGGCAGGACGACGCCGGCGAAGCGCACCTTGATGTTCTTGAAGGCGCCGAAGCGCTCGTAGACGGCCTTGCCGGCGATGCCGAAGGAGCACAGGCCGTGCAGGATGGGCACCTTGAAGCCGCCCATCTTGGCGAAGCTGGGGTCGACGTGCAGGGGGTTGTAGTCGCCGCTCAGGCGGTACAGCGCGGCCTGCTCCTCGGTCGTCTTCTCCTCGACGACGACGTCCGGCGCGCGCTTGGGCGGCGGGTTGGCGGCCGTGGCGGCGCCGCGCTCGCTGCCCTTCTTGTCGCCGCCGAAGCCGCCGCAGCCGCGCAGGAAGACGACCGACTCGTTGTAGAAGACCTCCTCGCCCGTTTCGGCGTTGACGGTCGAGACGCCATAGCGGACGACGGCGGCGCGGCCCTTGTCGACGACCTCGATGAGCTTGCCGTAGTTCTTGAGGTTGGCGGCGGTCGGGACGGGGTACTTCTTGACCTCGAGGTACTGCTCGCCGTGCAGGAGCATCATGGGGCTGAAGTTGGGCACGATGTCGTCAAAGGAGAACGGCATCTCAGCGTCGAAAGGCGGGATGACACCATAGGTCGGGATGACCTGGAAGTCCTCTGCACCCTCACTATCTTGAGTGTTAGTACATACATCTCTTCTAGGCGCACACGTGCTTTTCATGGAATCATTGCTCACAAGATGTACTTGAGGTCGGTCCTCTTTGCGCCGATGCCCAGGTTGTAGAGCATCGAGTCACGGTCGGTGTACTTGAAGTCGGTTCCGTTGGACTTGGCCTTCAGGGCGGCCTGGATGGCCTCAAGGTATTTGCTGCCGGAAGACGAATCACTCTTCTAAAAGCAGAGCACACAGGAATCAGTATGCGATCATTGTTTAAAACTAACGCCTTCTACATGCGCAACAAGAGGAACTAATGTACAAGGAAAAGCGTGAGCTGTCTCATACCTTGGCAGAGCCGGCCTTGTTCTCAATGTTGGCCATGATCCTCTCGACACTGTCGTTGGTCTTGGTGGGATAGTCGGCACGGCCATCGTCGAAGTTGGCAATCTCCTTCCAGTGCTTGCGGACCTCCTCAGGGGTCAGAGGCACATCAACGGGGAAGCCGTGGCCACCAGTGCGCTGCCACCTAGTGTGTCCGATCCAGCCACTGCCAACCTCGTAGATGCGTCCGGTGGGATCCTTGGGACCCTTCTCAGCGCTCAGCGCGAGGACAACGGGAGCAATGTACTCGGGCTTGAAGGCCTGAACCAGCTCTTCGGGCAGGATAGTCCGGGTCATGGCAGTGCCGGCGTTGGGAGCAATGACGTTGGCATAGATGTTGTACTTTTGTCCTTCCCACGCAAGAGACTTGGTGAAGCCAATAATGGCGGATTTCTATTACGAGATTAGCACATAGAACATGACTTTGATAGGCTGAAGTTAACTTACAGCAGCGGCGTAGTTGGCTTGGCCGAAGTTACCGTAGATACCGCTGGTGGAGGTGGTGTTGATGATACGGCCATACTTCTGCTTGAGGAAGTGAGGCCAGGCGGCCTTGGTGACCTTGTAGGTACCGCGGGCGTGCACGTTCAGGACGGGGTCCCAGAGGTTATCGTCCATGTTGTTGAAGGCCTTGTCTCGCAGGATGCCGGCGTTGTTGACAATGATATCGATCCGGCCGAAAGCGTCAATCGCAGCCTTGACAACGGTATCGCCGTCCTCAGCGGAAGCCTTGACACCAGCGGCCTTGCCTCCAGCCTTCTTGATCTCGTTGACAACATCATCGGGGTTCACGAGATCGTTGACAACGACCGAGGCGCCGTACTTGGCAAAGGCCAAGCAGTAGGCTCGGCCAATACCGGCACCTCCGCCAGTGACCAGGGCAACCCGGCCCTTGAAGTCGGGCTCGGGACCCTTCTCGTTGGGGCCCATCTTGGTCGACTCCTCGAGCAGTGCCAGGAAGTCGTTGGGGCCGCTGGGGTACTGGGGCTTGGAGAAGTCGACAATCTGGTCCCACTTCTTGAGAACTGCGCCAGGCGTGTAAGTCTCGTCGCACTTGAGAAGCTGGCCATTGGCCCGCTGCCACCGGATCTGGGCAGCATGGCCACCGCCGACATCAAAGATGGCGCCAGTGACATCCTCGTTGCTCTTGTGAGCCAGAACCGCCACGACAGGGACCACCCACTCGGGCTTCATCAGGTCAAGCATGTCTGGGGGCAGAATGGTCTCGGTCATGCGGCTGGCAGCCATGGGAGCAATGACGTTGCAGAGAATGTTGTACTTGATACCCTCCTTAGCGAGGGTTTCCGTGAAGCCGACCTGGGCCATCTTGGCAGCTGGATGGAGTTAGTCAAGGAGTTTGGGGGGGGGGGGGGGGGGGGGGGGGGTTTG